>NW_028327058.1:0-58190 GCF_027475165.1 Benincasa hispida
TTTAAATCATGCTTTTAAAAAACTGTTTTAAAACTTGGTTGAGATAGACCTAAGATCATGGTTCTAATATAATTAGCAACCTTAGGCTTTAATCTTTTAATCAGTTTAATAGGATTAAATTGACTAATAAAAGGTTAAAGTGTAGCAAATCTACCCATAAGGGATCTTTTGTCAAAGGCGGGTTCTGTCTAGGCTAGGGTATTTAAGATGACAGAAATGGAACACTCCTACCTGGGAACCTACCTGGAAAGGTGAATTAGAAAATTTGATGCATGCATGCAAATTTGACGGCAGTCCATTAAAGAGTTTAATGTGACTAATTGAATTTGATTAATTTCAAAGACAAACGTTGTTTTTTAGCGAATTAAACTCACTTAGATTAAAATCGGTAGCCGGATGGTCTAAGTTAATGAACCCCTAGGTAGAACATTTAGTGGGAGGTACTGGGGGCATCTGATGCTTCATTTAAACCTCTCGCATTTCTCCCTTTATTGTCCACACCGTGAGATCTATCCTTGGCCTCATGGTACCCTGGGAGTGTTCCCCTAGGGGTTACACTTACGTAGAATTGTTAAGGGCTAACAGTTCTGAAAGGAACAAATGGTGATTGTTAGGTGCAGTTCCAAGAATTGGTTCTGCCTAATGGTTGAGAGTGTCTCATCCCAGTGAAGGGGCATCTGATCACCCCACCCATGACTTGTCCTGCCTCGCTGGGGCATCATTGCGAAATAGAAGTCTTATCACTTAGGAACTTGGTAACTATTTTGCTAAAACTAAAATTGGTGTTTAAATGTTAAGACTTATAATAGTTTGTTCATTTTCCAACAACGGTTTTAAAATGGTTACAACCACAATTGCTTTGCTTAGCGCCGATAAGCTAACTTGCAAGAATTACGCTAGTTGGAAACATATGATCACGACTATACTTATCATTGAGGATCTTATGTTCGTCTATACGGAGGAGCGTCCTCCTATTCCACCTCCTAACGCCATTCGAAATGTTCGGGAGGTGTATGAGCGTTGAACACGGGCGAATGAGAAGGCCCGAGCCTATATCTTGGCCAGTCTTAACGACGTGTTGGCCAAGAAGAATGAGCCCATGGTCTCAGCACGTGAGATCATGAATCCCTGCGGGGGATGTTCGGACAACCGTCTGAACAGCTTAAGCATGAGGCTTTGAAACAAATCTTCAACTCCAAAATGGAGGAAGACACCTCTGTTCGTGAACACGTGCTTAATATAATGGACCACTTCAATGTGATGGAGATGAATGGGTCTAGGATTGATGAGGACAGTCAGATTTGCATAATCCTGCATTCATTGTCAGAAAGCTTCTTGCACTTTGTTAGCAATGCAATTCTTAACAAAGTGGACTATACCTTTACATATCTCCTCAACGAGTTGCAGACATATCAATCCTTACTGAAAAGTAAGGAGAAGAGAGAAGGTGAGACAAATGTTTCCTTGTCTTCAAAGACGTTTCATTGAGGTTCGACCTCAGGGACGAAGTCTGCACCTTCTACTTCTAACACTGGAAACTGGAAGAAGAAGAAGGGTGCTAAGGGGAAGGGGAAGTCGCCTGCTAACCCACCACCTGTCACCTAGTGGAATATGTGTCCAGTGCCAGTTGACAAAGGAATGTGTTTCCACTGTAACCAAGAGGAACACTGGAAGAGAAATTGTCGTTGCTGGCTTAAGAAGAAGAAGGCGCCAAGGCTAAGGCCTAGGCTAAGTCAAAACAAGGTATATGTGATTTACTAGTTTTGGAAACTTAGTGGAGAATGATGATTCTACCTGGATAATTGATTCGAGCGCCACTAATCATGTTTGTTCTTCTTTTTAGGGGATTAGATCCTGGCGGCAGCTGGAGGCTGGTGAGATGACAATGTGAGTAGGCACCGGGAACTTCGTCTTAGCTGTGGCAGTGGGATGGATTAAGTTGACTTTATAGAACAAATTTCTTATTTTACAAGATGTATTTGTAGTTCTAGAGTTGAAAAGGAACTTAATTTCTGTAAAGTTCTTGTTACAGTGTAAATATACTCTTAATTTTAATGTGGATAAAGTGTTTATTCATAAAGATGAAGTTGAGACCTGTATAGCAAAACTGGAAAATAACTTGTATGTGCTAAGATCGTTAGCATTATGTTCCCTCCACAACATAGAGATGTTAAAAACTGCCAGAACTCAAAATAAATATCAATGAGTTTCTCCAAAAGAAAATGTCCAACTTTGACACCTTCGATTAGGGCACATCAATCTCAATAGGATTGAAAGGTTGGTGAAGAATGGCCTTCTAAGGGAGTTAGAAGAAAATTCTTTACCGGTGTACAAATCTTGCTTTGAGGGTAAGATGACTAAAAGACCTTTTACTAGAAAAGTTTATCGAGCCAAAGAGCTTCTAGAGTTAGTGCATTTTGACTTCTGTGGTCCTATGAATGTGCAATCCAGGGGAGGCTATGAGTATTTTATCAGTTTTACTGATGATTACTCTAGGTATGGGTATGTTTATCTTATGCAACAGAAGTTTGAATCCTTTGAAAAGTTCAGAGAGTTCAAGGTTGAAGTTGAAAAATGCACTAGATAAACGGATTAAGACACTCGATCGGATCGAGGTGAAGAGTTTTTGGATTCGGGATTCTAGATCTATTTGATAGAACATGGAATCATTTTCCAACACTCAACGCTGGGTACACCTCAGCAGAATGGTAACAGAGAGGAGAAACAAAACCTTGTTGAACGTGGTTCGTTCCACGATGAGTTACACTTCCTTACCGGACTCGTTTTGGGGTTTTGCAATGGAGATTGGAGTATATATACTCAACTGTGTTCCTTCCTAGAGTGTTATGAGAACACCTCTGGAGTTATGAAACGGGCGTAAAGCTAGTTTACGTCACTTCAGAATATGGAGTACGAGCGTAAAGCTAGTTTACGTCACTTCAGCATATGGGGTGGCCTAGCACATGTGCTTGAGGCTAAAACAAAGAAATTGGAACCACGGTTGAGGTTGTACCTCTTTGTAGGTAACCCCAAAGATACACGAGAGGGTTACTTTTATGATCCGTTGGAAAATAGAGTGTTTGTTTCTAGGAATGCTACCTTCCTAGAGGAAGATCATATGAGGGCAGTCTACATAGTAAGGTCGTGTTATGTGAGCTTTCCAACGAAACTACTGAAACTTCAACATGAGTTATTGAAGGGCCTGCTTCATCAGAAAGTGTTGTTGATGATCGTTAATCTGGTAGGTTGGTTCCACCTCAAGAGTTGAGGGAACCTTGATGCAGTGGGAGGGTTGCGAATCCACCTATTCGCTATCTGGGTTTCACAGAAATCCTAGCTATGGTAGCCGATGGTGACATTGAGGATCTGTTGTCTTATCAGAAGGCAATGGAGGATGTTGATCACGATGAATGGTTCAAAGCCATGGAACTCGAGACAAAGTCGATGAACTTTAACTCAGTATGGGATCTTATAGATAAGTCTGATGGTGTCAGACCTATAGGTTGTAAATGGTTCTACAAGAGGAAACGAGGTGCTGATGGGAAGGTACAAACCTTCAAGGCTCGAGTTGTGGCAAAGGGTTATACCCAGGTGGAGGGAGTCAACTATGAAGAGACTTTCTCGCCTGTTGTCATGTTGAAGTCGATCTGCATCCTCTTGTACATTACCACTTATTATGATTATGAAATTTGGAAAATAGACATCGAGACAGCCTTTTTGAATGGCAATCTTTAGGAGACCATTTATATGGGGCAGCCCGAGGTCATAGCCCAAGGTCAAGAGCAAAAGGTTTGCAAACTGGATCGATCCATTTATGGGCTGAAATAGACGTCTCGATCTTGGAATATTCAGTTTGATACTGCGATCAAATCGTATGGCTTTGACCAAAACGTTGATAAGCATTGTGTCTACAAGAAGATCGTCAACAGTTCAATAGTTTTCTTAGTGTTGTATGTAGACAATATCTTACTCATTGAGACTGATGTAGGTCTACTAACTGCAGTTAAGAACTTGCTAGCGACCCAATTCCAAATGAAAGATTTGGGAGAGGCTCAGTTTGTTCTGGATATACAGATCTTACGGGATCATAAGAACAAAGTGTTAGCGTTGTCTCATGCATCGTACATTGACAAGATGTTGCTCAAGTACTCGATGCAGAACTGCAAAAGGGGCCTACTGTCGTTTAGGCATGGAGTTACTTTGTCTAAGGAAATGTGTCCTAAGACGCCTCAAGAGGTTAAGAAGATGAGACGGGTCCCATATGCATCTGTCGTTGGCAGTTTGATGTACATGATGCTCTGTACTAGACCAGACATCTGCTATGCTGTGGGAATAGTCAGTAGGTATCAGCCTAACTTAGACTAGGGTTACTGGACCGCAGTTAAGAACATCCTCAAGTATCTTCGGAGAATGAGGGACTACATGCTCATGTATGGAACTACGGATTTGATCCTTACTGGATACACAGATTCTGTCTTTCAGATTGATAAGAACTCTTGAAAGTCCACTTCAGGGTCAGTTTTTACTCTTAACGGAGGAGTAGTAGTGTGGTGAAGCACTAAGTAGGGATGCATCATCGATTCTACGATGAAGGCTGAGTACGTAGCGGCTTGTGAAGCCAGAAAGTTCCTGACAGATCTGGATGTTGTTCCAGACATTTATAGGTCTATCACCCCCTATTGTGACAATAATGGTGCTGTGGCGAACTCCAAGGAGCCTAGAAGTCACAGGCGCGACAAACACATAGAGCGAAAGTATCATTTCATCTGCGAGATATTGCATCGAGGGGACGTGATAGTCATGAAGAACGCTTCAAAGCACAATGTTGTTGACTCGTTTACGAAGGCTCTCACGGCTACATAATGTGAATCATATGATATATCATTAACCAGTTCAATCATATCATATTGTCAATTTGTACACTTCAAACTGACCCAAAAACTAATTCTCAACTTGAATCCATTGACCTACCAAGGGGACCTTATGTACCTATGGCTTGAAGCTCCAACGGTACGTGAATAGCTAACTAAACTCTTTAGTCACAAGATCCACCATCCGTTAACTGCCAGGCATTCCACTAAATACCGACAGCGGTCCCATAGACCCATGCTCTGAAGGTGACCCTCAAACACTGTAGCCGTGAGAGCCTTCATAAATGGATCAACAATGTTTTGCTCCGAGGCGATCTTCGTGACAATCACGTCTCTTTGATACACTATCTTGTGGATCAGATGATACTTTCGCTCTATGTGTTTGCCACGCCTATGACTCCTGGTCTCCTTAGAATTCGCCACAAAACCACATTGCCACAATAGAGGGTGATGGGCCTAGACGTCTGGAACAACTTCCAGCTCTGTCATGAACTTTCTGAGTCGAACGGCCTCTTTAGCAACTTCACAAGCCGCTACATACTCGGCCTCCATCGTAGAGTCAGCGATGCACCCCTACTTAGTGCTCCGCCACACTACAGCTCTACCATTAAGAGTAAATACTGACCCTGAAGTGGACTTTCGAGAGTACTTATCAGTCTGAAAGTCAGAATCCGTGTATCCAGTAAGGATCAAATCCCTAGAACCATACACGAGCATGTAGTCCCTCGTTCTCCAAAGTTACTTGAGAATATTCTTAACTATGATTCAGTGACCTTGGCCTAGGTTATACTGATACCGACTGACTATTTCGACAACATAGTAGATGTCTGGCCTAGTGCAGAGCATCGCATACATTAAATTGCTAACGGCAGATGCATATGGGACCTGTCTCATGTCCTCAACCTCTTGAGGGATCTTAGAACACATGTCCTTAGGCAAAGTGACTCCATGCCTGAATGGTAGTAGCCCCTTTTGGAGTTCTGCATCGAGTACTTGAGCAAGATTTAGACAATATACGTTGCCTGAGACAACGCTAGCACTTTATTCTTACGATACCGAAAGATCTGTATACCCAAAACAAACTAAGCCTCTCCCAAATCTTTCATTTGGAATTGGGTCGCTAGCTGTTCTTAACTGCAGTTAGTAGACCTATATCATTCCTAATGAGTAGTATATCGTCTACATACAATACTAAAAAAGCTATCGAACTGTTGACTATTTTCTTGTAAACACAAGGTTCATCAACATTTTGGTGAAAGCCATACGATTTGATCGCAGCATCAAACTGAACATTCCAAGTCGAGATGCCTGTTTCAGCCCATAAATGGACTGATTCAGTTTGCAAACTTTTTTCTCTTGACCTAAAGCAATGAATCCTTCATGTTGTACCATGTATATGGTCTCCTCAAGATTGTCATTCAGAAAAGCCGTCTTGATGTCCATTTGCCAAATCTCATAATTATAATAAGCTGCAATGGAAAGGAGGATGCGGATCGACTCCCTGCACCTGGGTATAACCCTTTGCCTCAAGTCGAGCCTTGAAGGTTTGCACCTTCCCATCAGCACCCCATTTGCGCTTGTAGATCCATTTACAACCTATAGGTCTTACCCCATCAGGCTGATCTACAAGATCCCATATCGAGTTGAAGTACATTGACTCCATCTTGAGATTCATGGCTTTGACCCATTCATCTTGGTCAACATCCTCCATTGCATTTTTATAGGACAACGGATCCCCAACGTCGCCATCTGTCACCATAGCTAGGATTTCCATGAAACCCAGATAGCGATCAGGTAGGTTTGTAACCCTCCCACTCCATCGAGGTTCTCTCAACTCTTGAGGTGGAATTGACCTACCAGATGAACTATCATCAACAACTCGGGTTGATGAAGCAGGTCCTTTAGAAACTCTTGTTGAAGTTTCATCAGTTTCTTTGGATAGCTCACTTAATACGACTTTACTACGTGGACTGTGCTCCCTGATATGATCCTCCTTTAGGAAAGTAGCGTTCATGGAAACAAACACCTTGTTTTTGGACAGATCATAAAAGTAACCTCCTTGTGTACCTTTGGGGTAGCCTACAAAGAGGCACAACCTCGATTGTGACTCCAACTTCTTGGGATTTGGCTCAAGCACATGTGTTGGGCAACCCCATATGCGGAAGTGACGTAAACTAGCTTTATGCCTATTCCACAACTTCAGAGGTGTTCTTGCAACACTCTTAGAAGGAACACAATTGAGAATATATACCACAGTGTCCACTGCGAATCCGGTAAGGAAACGTAACTGTGAGGATAAAAATTAAATGTTATGCTGTGTTATGTTTTGTATCGCTTATACACACTACTGATGGATGAATGTAATACAAGCTCATATTGCCATAAACTTGTGAGGATAAAAATGGAGTGTTATCTTTATCTATTGCACTGATGAATGAATGAATGATGCTCTTTATGCACTCACATGATTTGCGATAAAGACATTTTATGTGATACTACGTTCTAAGTGTATGCGTTGATAGTGATATGCTCGTAGTATGCGATGAAGTAGTGCGTGTCACAAGTTTCCTTGCATTGAAACAAAGTATAATTCAAATGCAAGTTTCTGAGAGTGATCCGAGATCAAACACTGGGATTGTTGTCATTAAATGTGATATTTATGTGATACATGCAACTAGTTTTAATAATGAATATAGAATTTTGGTTTTTACAGAAATATAAATTGCACTAGAAGTAAAAAATGCGTTGATAAAGTAAAATGCGTTGTAAAGTAAAATGCGTTGATAAAGTAAAATCCTAATCTACTATGATATATGATACATGATATAGGGGTCGAGGACTGGCTGTGAAGTTGTACAAAAGAATCTATGGATGCGATGGCTGTTGGATTTTATTTCCTAAAACTCGTAATTTGTAAATTAATAAGCATATTCTGTTTTGTTTTTCGATAAAGTTGTTATTGAAATTTTAATCTTGAGTCCAATAAACTAAGGTCCTGAGGCTATTTAATGTAGTTTGAACTATATGTAGTGACATAAATGTGGATCAAGTTCAAATATATAGCCAAAATGGTCTATAGTATATGAATAAAGTTGGGCGCCTTATTCTAGGGACACTATGGATGCAGCCTACTTTGTAGTTAGTACAAACGATGTGATCCTAAATCATTCATATAGAGATATGTGAGTGGGGGCATCCTACGCAATGAGTTTGCATAAGACTGAACCCTGAAATAGTCACTTTTTACGTTCTAAATGCCGTTTTATGTATAAAATTGACTATTTCGTTAATTGACGACCTAGGTAACTTAATCTTAATCCTGAGCTAACTATGAACTCCTATTCACTCGGAATTATCCTTAGATCTGCATAGGTGAGGGCAGCTCAATATTGCTGGCCCAATAAGCCTCCCATTTCAGAGGTAAGATCGGGTGGATAGCTGGGAACATAGGGTGCAAGACGGAATTCACTCCTACCCGTTATAGGGATAGTAGATAGGTTGTTCCCTTTAGTACTGAATCCAGGTCTTGAACAAGGGGCCCCAACCTCTCCTTGGCCCGAGAGGGATTCGGTTTATAGGTTGGACCTTAAACCAATTGTTCAATAGAAGATCAGCGAAACTTAAGGAACAAGATGTAGTCTTGGAGGTAAAACGGTTTTTATGACCCAGTAGAGATTACGAACAACTTGTGAACGATTAGCTTACTAATCATGGTTATATCAAATGGACACAAATGTATCTATAGTGAGGGGAGTGCAACTACGGGACTATAGTGAAATGACCCGTTAGTTAGTGAATGTTGATTAGCTCCATTTGAAGAGTTTAGCTAGCTAATCTCGGATCGTTGGATTCCATGATCTATAGGTCCATTAGGTTCCTCTACTAGCTCATATGGAATAAACTTAGAACAATATGATAGAATAATTCGAATTGTTCGAATTAGGTGAAGAGAGAGAAACTGACAAGTATATGTGATATAGTGGTCGGGTTTTTCAGTTTAGAGATACAGCTTTAGTATTTAAATGTGATTTAAATATCAAGAATATGAATACGTTCATATTCGGAAGCTCGGAAATAATGGAAATGGTCAAAGATATAAAAAGTCAAAGAGTTGACTTTTGACTTTGAAAAGTCAAATTTGCCCGACCTTATATTCAAATGTGATTTGAATTTCGAGAAAATGAATGCAGATTCATGCTCAGGAGGTCAAAATTAGTCAACATAGAAACAATTATAAAAAGTCAAAATGTTGACTTTTTGTTCAAAGTTTGACTTTGACCAAATGACTATCTTGCCCTTTGACTAAAGTTAGTGGGAAAATCCAAAATTTTGTTGGATAATTTCACTAACAAAATAGTGGGCTAGGTGTTGGCTTATAGTGGAGACATTAAGCCCACTAAGATAGTGGATTATAGGTGTTGGGTTTTTATGGATTTGGTTCATGCAATTGTTGCATGGTTTTTTCTATAAATTGGACTTTCATTTTGGATAAAAAAAACTTTTTCCATTTTACCAAAAGAGTTTTCTAAATTTGGGCTGGAAAATTCTCTTTTCTTTGAGTAAAATAAAAACCCAAACCCAAATTCATTCTTATTTTCTATCTCTTTTCTCTCTCTCGGTTTCCTTCATCCACCAGATCACACAACTCGGTTCTGAGTCTAGAGGATAATAGGTCAACTCTAGTGTGGTCTGAAAGAGGTTGGATCAAGATTCAGCTAGGAAAAGCAGTGTTCGGAAGCTACAAAGGTTGTTTGCTATCCACTTTTATTTACTGTTTTTCCATTGATTTGTATGCTTATTTCTTTTTGTTTAAAAGCAATTAGAGTGTAATTAGATCCTAATTCCGTTGCATATGTCTCATGTTTCATCAATGGCAAATCTTATGAATGAGGTAGAAAGAGAAAGAGTAAAGAGTAAAAATGTTGCAAGTTCGTCAATCGTGTCAAGGACGCAACTAAGGTTTCGCTTTCCCTTAGCGTACACCTTTTAGTGATCGGTCGCGTTCCCTTACGTCTATGGTGAAACAGAGATGAACATGATGAACGCAAGGTTGTTTCCATCTCTGGAAATACTTCTCGCTTTAGTTAACGCATTCTCCAACCTTTTCTTGATTGGCGGAATAACATCTTCACTTCTGCTTTCACAGGTGAAGATGTCGTCGAGCATGGTTTAGCTAAACTTAATTGATTCCTCGAAACAGATTAACTCACTCGCTTAATTCTCGCTATTTACCCTAGGGATTAAGAACACATCATGGAGAAAATAGATGATAAATGTATGGAAAGAGACAGAGAGATGATAACGATGACGATGATAACATTTAATTCTAAAATTAAGCGTTTGATACATGTTTATGAATGAGAGATTAAAGAAGATGAACACAGAGGATGAATTAGAGAATAGAAACAAATACGGAAAGAGTGTCAACGTATTGACACAGATCTCGATCGGAGACTTGTGCTTGTTGGCATATGGATGTGGTGGAGAGGAAAGCTTCCCTCGCAGGCTTGCTTTCCTGGTAGAATTGATCTGTTGCACAGAGCTTCAACTTCAGGAATCGGAAGAATTCTTTACTCAGAGACTCACCTTTTGGCCTTATCTCGTCATTCTCCCGGATTTACTCTGTAAAGTCGCTTCAGACCAACCTCTGTCTCTCCCCTTTCAGTATCAGTATATCTCTGTATGAGTATCTATATGTGTATGGTATGTGTCTATCTTTTCAGCGAATTTGAAAAAGCTATTTATAGGCAAGACCTTGGCTCTTTGAATTTGTAGTCCCCACTGTCTAATTATGGTAATTCTTGCAATGGCAGAATGGAAAATTCCTTTCTGTTCCACGATCAATCTATCAGAATTGCACAACAGAAAGCTGTACACTTGTCAGAATCGCCCGCGAATGCGTTGCTCTTCACATCTTCGATCTATTGCCATATGTGGTGTTGTTTTTTATTACCGCATGCGGTTGAAATGCATTGATCGCTAAAGTTCTTGATCAATTGTTAGATGTGTCGTCATTGCGTTGATCATCACTTCGTTCTTGATTGATGGGCGCATGCAATTTAGATGCGTTGTACATTTTGTCTACGCATGCGATGAGCTATTTCCTGCAAAATAGAGACTGAAACATTCCATTTCGCCATCGCAATGGTGTTAATGGGTGCATTTACGACATTTCATAATTTTCGTATTTCTTAGCCAATTCTTATACTATCGACGCAACTTTCCTTTCTTTTTGCCGCAATATCTAAATAAAATAGCATAAATAACTTGTATTTCTACATGTTATCATACCTCCAAATTTAGATATATGCTTGTCCTCAAGCATATCTTCTACTAAGGCAATTTTGCTAAATTCCTATCCTAACTTTGCGTCGATTGGTTCCTCCGAATGCTCCACCTCTACAACATTACTTAACAATGCAATTTCCTTTTATCCTTTAATAATTCATCAACATGCTCTACTTTATTCTTTTATATAACAAACCTCTACTAAAAAAATCCCCTCTTGTTTTGAGAAGAATGTTTACCTCTTCTTGAAAAAACAACTAGTTGTGTCTTTATGCGGTGGTCTGGTTTGCATCATTTTATTAGAGACTGTTGATCATGGTTACACCCTTCTTTTTGGCTTACTCCTACAGGTGTCATGCGAGCATCTAACTACGGTTGTGTGCCAATCTCAACTTCAACTCTTGATTTTCAGCTAAGTTTTACTTTTGCCGGTCAGAGGAGTTGTCTCTCATATTCTTATTTTTCTCTCTTTTTTTCTCTGTTCATATTGCGTCGATCTTAGAAACCTACCTTCGTTCTGACTTGCTCCCATGGGTGACATGCGAACATCCAACTACGAGCAGGTTCCTTTCATGACTTAACTCTTATCAGGTTGGGATTTTCCCTTGCGCTGACATTGGAGTTTTTATGATTTTTTTTTTATAATGCATTTTCCTGATAATGATCGCATCTGCTTGATTTCATTTGCTCAGACCTTCCCCACCCCCAAATTTAGAGATGCGCAAGGTCCTCATTGCATAGTTTTGGACAGAAAAGATAAAATACTTAGTCAAAATTTTGAAAAGAAGGTTTGAGCAGAGTCTTGAAATAGAAAAGGTAAAGTTGTACTATTGCTATGAATTATCTAAGTGTTAATCAGAAAGTGCAAGGTATAAGAAATATTGCTAAGGGTATGCATATTACTCATCATGGCAGCGCAATTACTAACGCAAAATTAAAGACAAGGAATATTGCAATAATTGACAAAGGATGATAAGTAAAGAGGCTCACACATACGGAAAGAATAGTTACTTAGTTGTATTAAAATTAACTAAGTATACAAAGAATTAGAATCATCGCAACACAAAATTTAAGCATGTACAAAAAATCAAGGTATAGCTTCTATATATAAAAATAATGAAATGAATAAAATAAAAGAATGACCGCAACGAAAAATTGCAGATTTATTGAGAAGGTGGCACACCCCCAAATTTAGAGTTGCAGCGGGGGCTCTGGTGGAAGATTCTGCGGAGGAACTCGAGGAGCTTCTTCAAAATGCAGAGGTTGCTGTAAATGCGGAGGAACCATGGGATCATGTAAATAGACTATCAAAAAGTTAAAATACTCATGGTTGCGCTCTGCCATTTGTCTTTGGTTCAGTTGGATCATAAAGATATTGCGTTGAATGTTGATCAGCACCTGCCGTGTCATCACAATACTACGTTGAACCTCTGTGTGGCTCTCTTGTAACTTTGTTATTCGTTGGCAGAAGAATTCTTGTTGATGAGAGAGAAGAGAACGCATCTCTGCTAGTTTAGCAGTAAGGGTTGCGGTGAAGGGATGTGCCTGCGATGTTTCACCATCAACGGTTTGAGGTTGAGCAGAAGTGCCTTCACCCAAACTGTGTGGGTCGTCAACATGCGGCGATGGAGGAGAAAAAGCGGCGGAGATAGAGGGGGGGAAGATGCTGCTGGAAATGCGTTGGGTGAATCGGGAGCAAGGAGGAGATTCGTAAAGTGTTCTGGGAGTGAGGATAGGGGTTCCACTGGTGGGCTTGGAGGGTGAATAACTAAACGTAAGGGATCCAAGGGTATTTGGTCTTTCTTTCATTGCTCTTGGACTTTTCCCTTGCCTTTGTCATCTTTGCGCTGTTGCGGCGCATTCAAATCGATAAGGGTCTATTTAAGTGGAAGCTCGGGGCAATGAGGAGAGTCCTTGAGAAGCATTCTCAAGATCTTTGTGTTGATGAGACCGTGGACTTCTGGCATTGGCTCTTCTTCAATACCTACACTCACAGAGAGGGATAAGCTTGAAACCGTCCAAGGAAAGAAATACTGGCCTCTCACACGCCCCACAAAACCTCAAATTTGCTTTGCGATCAGTTGGCTCACATCGATCGGAATACTACGCGGTATGCAATATGCGACCATTACTCGATCCCTTGAAACTGTTTTGTCATGCAATGTAGGGATGAGTCGCCTTTTCACCAAGTACACCCAAAGACGTGCTTTCGAAGAAGTTTGTTGGACGCAAGGGTCTTAATGCCTTTTAAAGATACCAGCCACTTAGTGCCCGATTGCATTAATACTCTCAGCGCATCCTCATTTCCTCTTCTTGGGGATCATCAATAATTTTGTTACCCGACGAATCTGGGATGTCCTTAATTTTATATAATTCATTGATGTCCCTTGCGCTGAATGGCACTATAAACCCTTTCATGATCACCACATCTTTGGTGCCATGAAGGGGAACACACCCAGGGTGCCACGAGTCGATGCGTAGAAAATTTATTTAATCTAACAGGAGAGACCGTGGGATATACTGTCGCACTTCCCACTCCCACTTACTATGAACATTCTCTCCATCCACCTTGATATTGATCTACAAAAACACCATCCTTTAAGGGGACACGCTCAGGGTGTCACGAGGCCGAGGATAGATCTCACAGTGTGGACTATGAAGGAGAAACGCGAGAAGTGAAAATGAAGCATCAAATGCCCCAAGTACCTCCCACTGAATGTTTTACCTAGGGGTTTATTAACCTAAACTATCAGGCTACTGATAATGATCTAAGTCATTTATTAAGTTTGCTCAAAAATAACTTTTGTCTTTGAAATTAAAAAAAAAAAAAATCCAAGTAGTCACATTAAACTCTTTAATGGACTGACCTTAACTTGCATGCATGCATCAAAACTATCTAAATCACCTTTCCAAGTAGGTTCCCAGGAAGGGGTGTTCTGTTGCCGTCACCTTAAATACCCCGCCTAGAGAGAACCCGCCTTAGACAAAAGGTCTATTATACATAGATTTGCTACATATTAAACTTTTACTAATTATTTTAGATCTAATTTCATTTTATAACCATTTATAAAATAAACAACTAAAACACACATACCACATAACATAGTATTTATAACGCTTGTAAATATTATGTTAAATAAATAAAGCATACATAAATATAACCATTATATTATATGATGCATGAGCATGCACTTGTGTAAATTACATCATGTTTCACTAAATCATAACACTTACAATAAAGAGAATATACAAGACCTAGGGTGGGATTTATCTATACGTGTATACCATATGACGAAAAAAAATCATACATCACATGTATAAAACCATGGATTAATGGATCGGGATGAACCAAAACAAAATCGGAATGATAAAACAATCTATTTACATAATTCAGCTGAGCAAACTGGTTCACAAGCGAATCGGGTCTTGAACCACTGGGCGAAGCTCCCATCGTTTAGTAAACGCCTCCATGTAAACGATTGTGTAGCGCACACTAGACGATAGCATAAAAGTTAAACGATCGCATAGACAACAATAAGGTCGTGAAGCCTGATCGTTTAGACGATCGCTTAGTACTCGAAAGGTAAACGATTTACCATGCAATTACTCTGTGATCGTATAGTCAGTAACTAAGCGATGAGGCTTGTTGAGCTATACAATCGTCTAGTGCGCGCGTGCATTAAACGACAACTGAGCATTCGATACTCAGCAATCTTCTACCTCCTCGTCTACACAACACGACCAACACTTGATCGTCTTCTTTCACGAAGAACAACAACCCTTGCTCCGAACTTCATCATGAATGACTCAATACTCAAACTATCTTTGAATTTACAGACTCGAAAGTAATTAAATGTGCCCAAAAAACGCAGGGGTCTTTACAATTAACTAGAGAATTCTACAAATCGAGCTTACATCCTCGAAATTTCCATTAATCCACACATTCACAAACAAATTAACGATTAAAACAGAGAGTAGACATGTTACACCCACCGTGAATGTAAATGCAATTCTTTTGCAGCAATGAATTGGAATATCAGAAATTGAGTGCTCTGATACCAATTGAAAGAACTCTTATTTAAGAGTACCTACATGTGGAAGCGAATCTTTCCAATTCATTGTGATAGAACTACCACATATACATTAAAACATACTATATGCATTCATAATGTTAAGAAAATCAAGAGATTATACCAGTTGAAGACTTCTTCTTCACAGCGAGTCTAAAACCTGACTGTCTACCTCGAACAATAACAACTCGAACAGAATGAAATGGAGATGACACCACCACTCAGAGCCCTTAGTATTCTTGGAGTGAGAATCCAAAGTGTGGGCTTTGTTTGGATTTGGTAGAGAGGAGGAGGAAGAGAGACCGTACACAATGATCAAGCAAGTGGGAGATGAGTTCATCTGTCGCATATATAAGATGCTTGATCGTTTACGTGAAGTAAACGATCGTGTAGGAAGAAGTAAGCGATCGTCTAAAAATCGTGTAGGAAAAGGGTAAGGATCGACTAAACAATCGTGTAGGAAACACTAAGCGATCGTCTATACGATCGTTTAGTAAATATTGGGAGCTAAGTGATCGCTTAGAAAAAGCTAAACGATCGTTTAGTAAATAGCGTGCGAAGATGTAATCGGTAAGCGATCACTTAGCAATATTGTATAGGTAAGTGATCATGCAGACATTATCGTATAGGCACTGATTTTCTAAGCGATGACACACTCTTTAACACAATGTTCATGCATCTCATGCTTAACATACCGTCAGCTATTTATGCACCTCAAAGTGATCTTTCAACACACTCATCCGTTATTAGAACAGAAGAGACACGTCCCATTTCCCTTTTAACCGTCCAATGAATGTGATCTCATCATTTTCAGGACACATAAATTAATATCATATATTAATTATAGTATTTTTCCTCTACTAAATATAAATCATATTTATATCCAATTTTCTCCAAATTAATATATCTCATACATAGATTTAATTATATCATATTTAATTAACTCGTTCAATTATATCATATATAATCGAACTCCCTCTTGTCAATTTGAACATTTCAAACTGACCCAAAAACTGACTTTCAACTTGTATCCAAGCTACCAAGGGGATCTTATGGACGTATGACTCGAAGCTCCAACGGTATGTGAATAGCTGACTGAACTCTTTAGTCACAATATCCACCATCCGTTAACTACTAGGCATTCTACTAAAGACCGAAAGTTGAACTCTTCTTGCCATAGATATATTTTTATGTCCATTGGATATAACCAATCACCAGTACGATGACCCTTCACAAATGCTCGTAATTACAGTGGGCCAATTATCGTTTTGCCCCTATAATTACATCTTCCTCTTTAAGTACCACTGATTCCTCTAATGAACAATACAATATAGTCCTACTATGTGTGAACACCTCTCGAGCCATGAGAAGGTGCGTGGCGCCACATCGTTCAAGCCCCGACATCAGCCCTTAAGAGAGCAATCTATCTACTTACCCCTACTTTTGGGAAGGAGTGAACTCCATCTTATGAAGTTGAGTTCCCAGCTCCCAAATCAGACGAATCCCCAAAGTGGTAGGTTTGAGTCGACGCTCTGGCCACTCGCACTCATGCAAATCAAAGGACCGCGCTCAATGGTAGGAGTGTCACTACGTATATGCTTAAGTTACATAAAGACAACAAGGGATATTAAGTTTGGTTTGTGGTAAAATAAAAAAACATCTAAATGTGTAAAGTCAAGAAGTGAAGTAAATATCTTATATATTATACATCACAAGTGTTCTTAGAAAGTTGTTTACAAACTAAAGGACACAAGACTCCCGAACAACCCTAAACTCCCGTGTCCTGTTTTTTGTAAACATAGTTTTGAACAAACGCTTGTGATGTATAATATATGATATTTTCTTCACTTTTGTCTATGAACATTGGATGTTTTATTTGCTTTACCACAAACTAATAAACTAAAATCCCTGGTTATCATTTGTAACTTAAGCATGTATGTGGAGATATACAAGTGGATCATGTCTTAAGTGATAACCAAAATGGTCTGTAGTATGTGGATATAGGAGGAAAACCTTATCCTGGTAACGCTACGGATGCGGTTCACTTTGTAGTTACAAGTGTTGTGACTTACTACAGATGGTCTGATCCTGATCATTCATGTGAGGACATGCGAACGGGGGTGTCCTATACAAAGAATTTGTATAAGACCGGACCATGAAGTGTTATAGTCTCTTTATATAACGCCGTTCATGATAGAGACTTCACTTCACTAGGATGACCATAGGTAATATGACCTCAACCCTTAAGGTCGGTCCTTTGATTTGCATGGGTGCGAGTAGCCAAATCGGCGACTCAAACCTACCACTTTAAGGATTCATCTGATTTGGGAGCTGGGAACTCAGCTATAGAAGATTGTATTCACTCCTTCCCTAAAGAAGAGGTAAGTAGATAGAATGCTCCCTTAAGGGCTGATCTCGGGGCTTAAACGATGTGGTGACACATACTTTCTCATGGCTCGAGAGGTGTCCACACATAGCAGGACTTGTTGTATTGTTCATTAGATGGATCAGTGGTACTTAAGGAGTTAGATGTAACTACAGGGGCAAAATGGTAAATTGGCCCAGCTGTAGTTATGAGCATCTATGAAGGATTATCGTACTGTTGATTGGTTATATCCGATGGACACAGAGATATATATGTGGTGAGAAGAGTGCAGATGTCAGTCATTAATAGAATGTCTGGTAGTTAATGGATGGTGGATCTCGCGGCTAAAGAGTTAAATAAGCTATTCACGTGTAGTTTGAGCTTCGAGCCATAGGTCTATAAAGTCCCCTTGGTGTTTCTCTGTAACAATGTGAAAGTGGGAGGTTTCATTCAGTTTTCATAACTGAAGAATAAAATGAAAATCATTTTCATTTTGCAAGAGATCAGAGAATTCGCTCATGAGTTGTATATGCCTATCATATAGCAAGCCGAGAGCCTTCACAATAGCTCAACATTTCTACACGATCGTATACATGCGCACCTCTTTCTAAACAATTGCATAGGATTTGCTAAATTATCATCTAGCTTTTTCCTAAACGATCGTGCGCCTGTTTACTAAACAATCATCTATACGATCGCGACCTATTTACTAAACGATCATGTACCTTCTTCTAAACGATCAAGCATCGTCTATACGATAGACGTCAACCATCTCCCACTTGCTTGGTCATGGTGTACGATCTTCCTTTCCTCCTTCCCTCTGCCAAATCCAATAGAGCCCACACCTCCTTGATTCTCACAATGAGAATACCGAGGGTTCTAAGTGGTGGTGTCCTCCCAGTTGCTGTGTTCGTATGGAAGCCGTTCGTGGGTAGACGATCGGGTTTTGGTGGACAATTACTTGGACGTGCTTAACGAGAGCAAGAGGAGCAGTCCTCTGAGGGAACGAGTTCTAAACGAAGAAGGGTTCTTCAACTGGTATGTTTCTTGTTCTCTTATTGTCTAATTATTCAAAGCATGCCAGTAATTTTGTTGTATATTTCATATCTATTATGTTAGATTGTAAATGCGGTAATTCTGTCACTATGAGTTTTGAACAATCTACTTCCGCTCAGAGGTACTCTTGTATAAGAGTTCCTTCAAGAGGTCGACCCCAACTATGCTACGGAAATGGAGAGACAAGGTTGGGAATGGACCTAAGAAATCCTATCCATTTCTAGAGTTTGAGTTGTTCCGAATCCTATATTACAACCATCCGAAGAGATAGCCATCGTTAAATGACAAGAAAGGGCCGCCTAAATCAAACCAGCAGGCGCAACATAGGAATCTCACGGTCCAAACTAACAAAAGAGATGTTGACACAAATCCTTCATCCACTTACTATGAACTACTTCCCCCATTCACCTTGTTATTGACTCATACACACTTTCCGAATGGAGGTCACTCCCAAGGTGACATAAAGCGTCATATGAATTTCACGGTGTGAATTATGTGGGGACGTGGAAGTTGAAATCTATGTATCATATATTTGATTTATGTTTGAATGACTTCCCCTTATTCACCGAAATCTAGATTTATGCAAATACTTTCTGAATGGAGGTCACTCCCAAGGTGACACGAAGTACCGCTAAAATCTCAATTATGAACTCTTATGGACGTGAGAGCCAAAAATAGTGTATCCTATATGTTATTAATCTTCCACTGAAGTGTTCTAATAGCTTTATCATATAAAAGTTATTAAACTCCCACTAAAGTGGTTTATTAATTTGGGTAAAATTATACTTAGGTTCTTTTTGGCTAATTAAAACAACCCTAAGTCTATGTGGTTTATCCAAGTATAACGTTTATAACTAGATTTTAATCTACAATGTCTAGGTGATAAACCATTTTATTACTTCACACCACTCACGTATGCTTATAAAACCGATTAACAACACTCGATTATTCGGCCATAATCCCTAGGTATGAGGTTTTCCATACATCGTCAACTTAAGTACCTCCAACCTTCGATAGGATTATACACCGGTTGAGTTTGTAACCACGTTTTACAAGATGTCTACCTATTTTAACTTACTAAAACGGGTGATTAACTTACGTGAGCATACAACTTTAAATACAACATACATCATGTGCATAAAAACTTACGTGAGCATACACCTATTTTAATATCTAATCCATAACAACATATAAAAATTAGACATGCTCTTATATCCACAACATACATGAAAGGCGTTCAAATTTAATATAACAGTTATATTAAATAATAGAAACCCTAATTATGCATTCTATACATTATTACAGATTATAACATATACATAATGCATGTAACATGCTTCCTATGGTGGGCTTTTAAATCTAAATGGCATAATATATGTACAAACATGTTTGAATTTAAATACAAAATACATCATGTGCATAATTATTTAAAAAATACTGATATGGTTCACCTTTGGCATCCTAAGCAAGTATAATAACTAAATTATTATAAAAAAGGCCGAAAATAACTCCAATTTGGTGTAGAGCCACCCGAACCGTCTGAATTGGACCTCCAAAGCATCAAAATGTGTTGAGCTGGTATGAAACCGAGCTGAACCAATTGACCCATGAGTCTCTCGCATGAACCGGATTGAACTGCGCATTGCATAGCTGGGATGAATAGCGTCGCAACGATCATCCCATCGTTGCAATGCTCGGACACAGTGTTGCAACGCTGCCTGGGCAGTGGCCACTCCTTCAACAGCTGCTTCACGACCTTGCTTGCTTCAATCTCCAAATTACACCCTAATTCGGACTCTAATGACTCCAAATAAATTACACACTCTAGAGCACACAGTAAAGCTCATCAACCAAGAGCCAATTATAAATTTAACCTGGAAATCAAAGAGGAATCTCGTGCCAAAGTTGATAAAACCAGCCATATCAGTCCAAACATACATTTTTCAGAAATTCACCCACCAAAACTAAAATTAACATTAATTGAGTGCTTAAATCACGCTCTAATACCAATTGAAGGAATACACAAGCATGCAACGGAAGCGAAGATAATCAATAAGCACTCTAAGTACGTTTAATTCGAGTTCTAAATGATGGAACTCGAGACATACGTAGCGGAATAAGGACCTAATTACACTCTAATTGCTTTTAATTTAAAGAAAAAAAGCATGCAATTGAAGGAAAAAACAGTAAATTAAAAATTACCTTTGAAGCTCCCGAAAACCGCTTTTCCTTGCTGAATCTCGACCCGAACTCTTCCAGACCACCACTAGAGTTAACCTACTATCCTCTGGACTCAGAACTGGATTGTGGGACCCGATGGATTAAGAAACTAAGAAAGACAAAGAGATGGAAAAAGAATTAGATTTTTGGGTTCGGCTTTAGGTTATGAATTTTCCTCAAAATAGTGTTTTTTTTTTCAGCCCAAATTTGAAAACAATTTTGGCAAAATGGGCAAAAGTTTTTAATCCAAATTCAAAGTCCATATTTATCAAAAAAGACCATGCAAAAATAGCATGAAATCGATTCATAAAAACCCAACACCTAAAATCCACTATCTAAGTGGGCTTAATGTCTCTACTATAAGCCAACACCTAGCCCACTCTTTTGTTAGTGGAATTATCCAACAAAAGTTTGGATTTCCCCACTAACTTTAGTCAAAGGGCAAAATAGTCATTTTGTCAAAGTCAAACTTTAACCAAAAAGTCAACATTTTGAATTTTTATGCTTTTTTCCGTGTTGACTAATTTTGACCTCCCTAGCATGAATCCGCATTCATTTTTTCGAAATTTAAATTACATTTGAATACAAGGTCGATCAAAGTTTCACTTTTCAAAGTCAAAAGTCATCTCTTTGACTTTTTACATCTTTGACCATTTCCATTATTTTCGAGCTTTCGAATATGAATGTATTCATATTCTTGATACTTAAAGCATATTTAAATATTAAAGCTATATCTCTAAACTGAAAAACCCCGCCACTATATCACATATATTTGTCAGTTTCTCTCTTTTCACCTAATTCGAACAATTCGAATTATTCTATTATAATGTTCTAAGTTTACTCCATATGAGCTATTAGGGGAACCTAATGGACCTATAGATCATGGGCTCCAACGATCCAATATTAGCTGGCTAAAACTATTTTAGACGGAGCTAATCATCATTCGTTAACTAACGGGTCATTCCTTTATTTCTGTAGTTGCACTCCCCTCACTGTAGATATATTTGTGTCCATTTCATATAACCATGGTTAGTAAGCTAATCATTCACAGGTTGTTCGTAATCTTGGCTGGGTCATAAAAACTGTTTTCCCCCAAGACTACAACTTGTTCCTTAAGTTCCACTGATCCTCTAATGAACAATTGGTTTAAGGTCCAACCTATAAACCGAACCCCTCTCGGGCTAAGGAGTGGATAGGGCCCCTTGTTCAAGACTTGGATTCAATACTAAAGGGAAAACCTATCTACTATCCCTATAATCGGTAGGAGTGAATTCCATCTTGCACCCTATGTTCCCAGCTATCCACCTGATCTTACCCTTGAAATAAGAGGTTTATTAGGCCAGCGATAATGAGCTGCCCTCACCTATGCAGATCTAAGGATAATTCCGAGTGAACAGGAGTTCATAGTTAGCTCAAGATTAAGATTAAGTTACCTAGGTCATCAATTAACGAAATAGCCAGTTTTATACATAAAACGGCGTTTGGAACATAAAAAGTTACTATTTCATGGTTTAGTCTTATGTAAAGTCTTTACGTAGGATGCCCCCACTTTCATGTCTCCACATGAACGATTTAGGATCACATCATTTGTACTAACTACAAAATGGGCCGCATCCATAGTGTCCTCAGAATAAGGCGCCCAACCTTATTCATATACTATAGATCATTTTGGCTATATATTTGAACTTGATCCACAATTATGTCACTACATAAAGCTCAAATTACATTAAATAGTCTCAGGACCTTAGTTTATCGAATTCAACTTTACAATTTCAAATTACATTAAATAGTCTCAGGACCTTAGGTTAAAACTATTTTAGATGGAGCTAATCAACATTCGTTAACTAACGGGTCATTCCACTATAGTCCCGTAGTTGCACTCCCCTCACTATAGATATATTTGTGTCCATTTGATATAACCATGATTAGTAAGTTAATCCTTCACAAGTTGTTCGTAATCTCGGCTGGGTCATAAAAATCGTTTTACCCCTAAGACCACATCTTGTTCCTTAAGTTCCACTGATCCTCTAATGAACAATTGGTTTAAGATCCAACCTATAAACCGAATCCCTCTCGGGCCAAGAAGAGGGTGGGGCCCCTTGTTCAAGACCTGGATTCAGTACTAATGGGAACAACCTATCTACTATCCCTATAACGGGTAGGAGTGAATTCCGTCTTGTACCCTATGTTCCCAGCTATCCACCCGATCTTACCCCTGAAATGGGAGGCTTATTGGGCCAGCGATATTAAGTTGCCCTCACCTATGCAGATCTAAGGATAATTCTGAGTGAACAGGAGTTCATAGTTAGCTCAGGATTAAGATTAAGTTACCTAGGTCATCAATTAACGAAATAGTCAGTTTTATACATAAAACGATATTTAGAACGTAAAAAGTGACTATTTCATGATTTAGTCTTATGTAAACTCTTTACATAGAATGCCCCCACTCACATATCTCTATATGAACGATTCAGGATCACATCGTTTGTACTAACTACAAAGTGGGCCGCATCCATAGTGTCCCCAGAATAAGGCGCCCAACCTCATTCATATACTATAGACCATTTTGGCTATATATTTATACTTGATCCATATTTATGTCACTACATAAAGTTCAAACTACATTAAATAGCCTCAGGACCTTAGTTTATTGGATTCAAGATTACAATTTCAATAACAACTTTATCAAAAAACAAAACAGAATATGTTTATTAATTTACAAACTACGAGTTTTAGGACATAAAATCCAACAAACTCCCACTTGGACTAAAACTCCTAGTGGAGTATCACAATGTTGAATTTAAGTGAGAAATATATGAGTACAATAAACATATGAATACAATAAACTAGGGCATATACCCAAAAATTCTCCCACTTGTCCTAGTTTACAAACTTCGTAGACCTAGACTCTGTAGGTGACCTTCAAACACTTTAGCCGTGAGGGCCTTTATAAAAGGACCAACAATGTTTTGCTCAGAAGATATCTGGGTCACTACAACATCTCCACGATGTACAATCTCTCGAATCAGATGGTATTTGCGCTCAATATGCTTGCCGCGCTTGTGGCTTCTTGGTTCTCTTGAGTTTGCAACTGCACCACTATTATCAGAATATAGGGTGATAGGCAGATGCATATTTGGAACTACTTCCAAATCTATCAAGAATTTCCTTAACCATACCGCTTCCTTTGCTACTTCACAAGCAGCTACGTATTCAGCTTCCATTGTGGAGTCCGTAATACAGTTTTGCTTTACACTTCTCCACACTACTGCTCCTCCATTAAGAGTGAACACTGATCCAGATGTAGACTTTCTAGCATCTTTATCAGTTTGAAAATTAGAGTTAGTGTATTCAGTAAGGATCAAATCCTTAGTACCATACACGAGCATGTAGTTCCTCGTTTTCCTAAGATACTTGAGGATATTTTTAACGGCAGTCCAATGATCATATCCAAGATTGGACTGATACCTACTGACTATCCCTACTGCGTAGCATATGTCAGGTCTAGTACATAACATTGCATACATCAAGCTTCCTACTGTGGAAGCATAGGGAATGTGTCTCATATCCTCAACCTCTTGAGGTGTCTTAGGACATTGATCCTTTGACAAATTAATTCCATATTTATAAGGTAACAGACCTCTTTTAGAATTCTGCATCTTATACCTAGACAACATTTTGTCTATATAAGTTGCTTGAGACATGGCTAGTTTTCTATTCTTGCGGTTTCGAATAATCTGAATCCCGAGAACATACTGCGCATTTCCTAAATCTTTCATTTGGAACTGCGTTGCTAGCCATTTCTTGATGTCAATTAGGTAACCTACTTCATTCCCAATGAGTAGAATATCGTCAACATATAAAACTAAGAACGCTATAGTAGAATTGACAATCTTCTTGTAAACACAAGGCTCGTCAACATTCTGTTCAAAGCCATAAGATTTGATTGCAGTATCAAATCTTATATTCCAAGATCTAGAAGCTTGTTTCAACCCATAAATGGATTTTTTGAAGCTTACAAACCTTTTGTTCTTGACCTTGTGCAATAAACCCCTCTGGTTGAGCCATATAGATACTCTCCTCAAGATCGCCATTTAGAAAGGCTGTCTTGACATCCATCTGCCAAATTTCATAGTCATAAAAGGTGACAATGGATAAGAGTATTCTAACCGACTTAAGCATGGCAACGGGAGAGAAAGTTTCTTCATAGTCCACTCCATCTCTCTGGGTATAACTTTGTGCCACAAGTCAAGCCTTAAAAGTCTGTACTTTACTGGCTTGGTCTCGTTTTCTTTTGTAGATCCACTTATAACCAATTGGTTTTACATCATTTGGTTGATCTACAAGTTCCCAGACAGAATTGAAGTACATAGACTCCATTTCGAGGTCCATGGCTTTGACTCACTGATCACGGTCCACATCTTTCATCGCTTGTTTATAAGTCAATGGATCCTCTATGCCGTCATCAAGTATGACGACTTGTGTTTCTGTTAAACCCAAGTAACGGTCAGGCTGATGAACAACCCTCCCACTACGTCGAGGCATTCTCAACTCTTGAGAAGGATGTGACTGACCAGATGTACTAGTTTTATCTACTACTTTAGTAGATGAACTAACTCTATCTGTAGCGTCTTTGGAAATTTCATTCAATACTAGTCTACTGCGAGGTTGATGACTTCTTATGTGGTCTTCCTCTAAGAATGTGGCATTTGTCGATACAAATACCTTATTCTCTTGAGGATCATAAAATAGACCACCTTTTGTTTCTTTTGGATAACCTACAAATAGGCATAGTTTTGAACGAAGTTCCAATTTTTTAGGATTTTGCACCAACACATGTGTCGGGCATCCCCAAATCCTAAAGTGACGTAAACTGCCTTTACGCCCTTTCCATAACTTATAAGGTGTTTCTGAAACACTTTTAGAGGGAACGTTATTCAAAATATAGACAACAGTCTCTAATGCATGTCCCCAAAAGGAATCAAGTAACTCAGCAAAGATCATCATTGAGCGAACCATGTCCAACAAGGTTTTGTTTCTTCTTTCAGATACGCCGTTCTGCTGAAGCATATTAGGTGCAGAAAGTTGTGACTTGATTCTGTGTTCTATTATATAGTCCTGGAATCTTAAGTCCATGTACTCCCCACCTCGATCTGATCGTAGTATCTTAATTGTTTTACCTAACTGGTTCTCAACCTCAGCCTTATATTCTTTGAACTTTTCAAAAGAATCAGACTTGTGATGCATTAGGTAAATATGACCATACCTTGAATAATCATCAATAAAACTGATGAAATATTCATACCCACCTTGAGCTTTGACATTCATCGGTCCACAGAGGTCCGAATTTATGAGAATGCCTCGCGTGATACAATATGTGGCCATCACTCGATCCCTTGAAATTGTTCTATCATGCGTTGTTGGGATGAGTCGTCGTTTCACCAAGTATACCCAAAGTCGAGCCTCGAGGAACAGCTTGTTAGAGGCAAGGGTCTTAATGCCTGTTAATGATACCAATCACTAGGTGCCCAATTGCATTAATACTTTCAGCGGATCCTCCATGTGTACTTCATCAGGATCATCAATTATCTTGTTACCTGGTGCTTCCGGGATGTTCTTCAACATGTAGAGCTCATTGATGTCCTTTGCGCTCAATGGCACTGTCCACCCTTTAATGATCATCGCATCTCCAGTGTCATGGAGCTAGCCGTGATAAAAGGCCCTCACTACCATAAGACTAATAATGGAGGGACATTGGCAGAAAGTCTCCCACCCATGTTCCAACACTACACTTGTGATCAGATTTGATAGTGGCGTCGACGCAAGGAAGAAACCCATTTCCATCATCATATCATCATTTTCTTTCTTTGTTGATGGGTGTCTCCTGGTCAACGCAAGCTCACTGCTCTCAACTTTAGCTTTGCCCTTGTCTTGAGCAGACACAACACAAGATTTTTGTCTTTGTTTGTGTTCCCTTTCATTGCATTTCTTTTCTTCTTCCCTTTTCCATTCCTCCACTTCTTTTCTCTTATTTTCTCTGATGCACTGCACATTTTCTTTGCGTCGTTTTTCCTTTTCCTCCTCCTTCTTCTCTTCTTCTTCTTCTTCTTCTCTCATTTCTTTCTCAAACTACTCCGAGGCAAGCAAAATGCATTGCTCATCCTCGAGCTTTCATCTTTCTTCTTCTGCCACCCTTGCATTGTCACAGTGCACGTCTTCGTCGTGCAGTTTTCTAGCCAAATCGCCTGATGCAATGATTTGGCACGCTCGTGACATCTTTTCTTGTTTCTTCTATGCTTCTCTTTTTCTTCTTTCCTCTTCTTCTGCTATGCGCTGTAAGAATAGTGTGTCACTTGTAGACCCTTGTGGCACATTCTCCTTGTGACACCGCATCAGAGGGGTAATGTCAGGGTCTTCTCTATCTTTAGACGCAACCATTCTGATATGCGATGATGAAACTTGAGGTTTCACTGATGCTCTGATTTGCGTTGACATCCCCTCTTCCACCCTTGTGGTGGTGGATTCTCCGTCAAAATTTGGGCTTTCTACCCTCTTTCTCTTCTCTTCCTTCTTCAGGAGTTTTCTTCTCGCCTGTGTTGTTTCTTTTCACTCGTCTTCTTTTCTTTCTTCTCCTTCTTCGGTCGGGCAGCTTTATCTCCTTCTACCCATTTTTATTTTCTTTTTCTCTTCTTCTTCCCTTCGGCCGCCCCCCACTGCTTCTTCACTCCTACCACCTCCAAAACGGCCCTGATGGGTCCCTCATTGGAGTCTATTGGAACAGTCTCCTTAGGATTCGCAATAGCCAGGGCTCTTCTCTGCGAAGCTTCTGCCATTTCCTCCTCTGAAAGCAGGGGCTAGTTTACAACTCCAGCTTCCGGTAGCCCCCCCTCCCCCCCTTTCCATATTACTTAAAATACTCCCAAATACCTCTTTATCGTCCCTTCGCTTCAACTCACTTTCTATCGAAGGTACTCAAAGCACCACCTCAGGTCCGGTGGCAGGGGCATTCTCCGTGCTTGGCCCCTCTCGGATAGTGAGTGGTTTGGCTATAGAGGTCTTTTGTCGGGGTTTTTCGATTATTCTTAATGAAAGCTTGGGCTGGGTGGCGAGGCGGTGGCTAGTAGCAAGGAATGCCGCCTCTCATGCTGTGATGGGGGCTTGGGAAGGGGATGATGGTAGGGAAGATGAGTGTGAAGATTGGTCGGCCATGGTTTTAGTTGTGTGAAAGAGTTGGAAATTTCTTAGGACTTAGGAAGGAAATCGGAAGGGGAACAGGTATGCAGAATTTTAGGGCGAGAGATTCAAATAAGCTCCTCGGTTGAAAGAGGGTGAGATTTATAGGTTGGGCCTTGATTGGCTCAACGCAATCTCTGCGTGGCAGGCTTCGATATTCTCAAAAAGCCTGCTGCCGCTCCCTCCCATTATGATTTACCAGAAAGGACGTCATTTCGTCTGCTAAGTCATAATTCCTTGGAAGCTTAAACGATTCGACTACTCTCTCTGTGAAGATTTTATCTTTTTTTTTATTATTCGGACGGGCGTAATGTTAAAGTTTAATGCAATGCATCCGTTACCGCAAATGCATATTGGTGGAGGACGGGCACAACGTATGCATTAGCGCAACACACCCCTCAACTCAGTGCATTTCTGGAGGACGGGCACACGGTATTTCTACCAGCACAACACTACCTCGACATAGTGTACATACGCGTGCAACTCATCCGTCAACGCAATACATTTGTGCAAGATGGGCGCAAAGTGTATCTATCAGCGCAAGATACACCTGCCGTCGTAATGCATACCGATGTTATTTTTTTATTATTTTTTGTTATATTTTTGTTTAATCAACAACGCAATGCTTATCCCGGAATCCAAGTTGATAAGCCTTTGCCGTGTTCATTTTCTTTTTATTAATCATTCACAACAATTAGGTTCAATGCAAATTAAGGCAGGAATGTAAATAAATTCAACAAAGCATGAAATTAATGCAACAGGAATTAAAGTGGAAGTAAATTCAAGTAAGCGGTAAAGACTAATTTAGGAAAACATTAATAACGCAATAAAGTAAGCAGTAGGAAAAGCGATAAAGAAAGCGATAAAGATAGATGTTAGGGATGTTGTTGAAAGACAAGTTCCTCAAGATTACCGCAATCCACATCCCTGCAAGCGGTCAAACATGCCTGCACAATATCACTACTGACATTGTTCCTTCCCATTAGATCTAGGGGCTTCTGAATTACTTGGCAGCGTTCCTGGTGTTCTATTGCGAAGCTCGGTTGCCAGTTGCCTTACTTGGACCTCCAAATTCCTTATGGAAGACGCCTGCGACTGCATGACTGCATCATTTTTCTCGATGTACTGCTTCAGCAGGGCTTCCAAGGATGATGAATTTATAAAGGTGTTTGATGTGGAAGGTTGGTTGTGCGATTGCCGTTGGTGATTCTGATTCAGACCTTGGTGAAAAACTGGAGGGTTTCCTCGATTCCTAGAGTTGTTCTGTGAATTTTTCTGGCTCCTTGGTCGTTGTTACCTCCCCAACTGAAGTTAGGGTGATTCAGCCAACCCGGATTATATGTGTTGTTGTACGGGTTATTCTGAATGGCATACACTGGTTGCAGGTTCGATGGGCACATTTCTGCTGAATGAACCCCCACCCACACCCCCCCTCCACATTGTGCATAGCTGATTGCTGCCACTTGTGCCAGCGCATTGGGTTGTGCTGCACCCTGAGAGAGGGTTCCTTGATTTCTTGCCATCGTCTGGAGGAGAGAGGACACAGCGGCCATTTGCGTGGCCAAGGTTGTCATTGTATCAGCTGATACAATGGCATTTTCTGTTCTTCTTCTCTCGAGGCCTCTTCCCCCGTACCCGTTGTCCACCCAGTCATCTGTGTTTCGTGAAATGTGATCCAGGATGACCTTGGTTTCAGTGTAGGTCTTGTCCATAAATCCTCCTACTGCGAAGGCATCAACAACAGCTTGCGTTGATGGATCCAAGCCATTATAGAAGGCCTACATCAAAACGCAATCGGGAATCCTGATGTGCGGACAATTTATCACTAATCTTCTTAATTGCACCTAGGTAGTGCTCAGAGTCTCGTTTTCCATTTGCTCAAAATTCAACACATTCCTCCGTCTTCTTGGGATGACGGCTGATGGGAAGAATTTCTTCATAAACCACTCTACCAACTGGTCCTATGAAGTAATTTCGTTTGGCTCTAAAGAATGAGCCCACCTTTCGCCTCATCCCTCAGTGTGTACGGGAAGAGGTATAATCTAACTCCCTCAGGAGTAACGCCAGGAATGGAGAAAGTATTGCACATCTCCACGAAGCTAGTCAAATATGCCTACGGGTCTTCACCTAGCATACCTCCAAACTGTCCCGCATTCTGGATCATTTGAAGCATGACTGGCATAATCTCAAAGCGTGCATTCTTCTTAACCATTGGTCTTGAAATTTTGAGCAAGAAGTCATATAGATTTGGCACCGCATAGTTTCTCATCGGGATGTTGCGGTCGGCAACAAGAAAAACAGGATCTTGTGCTGACCGATTAACCCCTTGATTTCCATCGGGCCTTTCGTTATTATTCGCCATGTTCCTTCTTCACCTAATTCGGTTCTGGCATGCTTATGCACAAAAAGTAAGCTCGATCTCTGGGTTAGCTTCGAATTCTAGATCAGTCCCAATACTCATAAACCGTTAGCCTGCTCTCCACGATAAAATGACAGTAGAGCAGAGATCTGTCTTGCAAAATACCACAAAAGATATTCAACACTAAACTTTACCAATCCCCGACAACGGCGCCAAAAACTTGGTAACGATAAAAATAAAATGTTATGCTATATCGCTTATGCACTACTAATGAATGAATGAATCAAGCTCTTGTCCCCAGCAACGGCGTCAAAAACTTGTAATATTAAATTTATATAATCTTTATCTAATGCGTTGCTTATGAATGAAAATGATGATGCTCTATACGCTCAAGTGCTTTGCGATAAAGATATATTGTTACGATACTACATTCTAAATGTATGCGTTGATGATAATATGCTTCGTAGTATGCGATGATGTAATGCGTGTCATAAGTTTTCTTGCGATGGAACCAAGTATAATTCCAACGCAAGTTTCTTAGAGGTCGAACACGGGGATTGTTATTGTTTAGATGTGATACTAATATGGTATAAGCGACCGGTTTATCATAAAGAATAAAGAATTTGGTTTTTGTTCAGAAAAGTAAATTGCGATGAAACGTAAATTGTGTTGTAAATAAAATGCGTTAAAGTAAATTCGATGATAAAATAAATGTCTAAACTTAATGATACCGGTTGAGGACTGGCTGTGAAGTTGTGGAAGATAATCTAGTGAATGCGGTGACAAGTCTTGTGAATGAATCAGAAAGAGAATGGGATGAGGGAAAGGACATCGCAAGTTTGTCAATTCTTGTTAAGAACGCAACTAAGGTTTCACTTTCCCTTGGCTTACACCTTTTAGTGATCGGCCGCGTTCCCATACATCTATAGTGAAACAGGGATGAATGTGATGAACGCAAGGTTGTTTCCATTTCTAGAAATACTTCTCGCTTTAGTTAACGCATTCTTCCAACCTTCTCTCGATAGGCGGATTAACATCTTCACATCTGCTCTCACAGGTGAAGATGTCGTCTGTGAAACTCGGATTTCCATTTTCCTTACTTAATAGGTGATTAAGGAAATTAACTAAGTGAAAGTTAAATCCTATGTTGAAGAGAAGGAAATTTCTAAGTGTTGTATAGATTTTCCTTGAGTAGTTTTGAGTTAAGCATTAATTGATGAAATATTGGCTAAGTGTAAGGTCAAAAAAGGACCCATGCGTGAAGTGTTAAGAGACATTAACGCATAAGTTGAGAAGGAAACCATGCGTTTGTAAGGTTGGACGCATGATTGGACAAAATATTGGCAAGGGGCATTACGAAGAGTTGTCATGCGTTGGAAGCCAAGGAGAAAAATGGCCAAATGTTGGACAATGCGTTAATGTGGTGCCATGCGTTGGCCATAAAGTTTTGAGAGGTTACTTGGGCATGGAGAGAGATTGAAGTAGGGCCAAGAATAACGCATGCGGCAGCCACTGCTTTTGAAGGTTAGATCAACACATGGGGTGCGACGGCTGCGATGGATGTGTTGGACACCATGGTATGCGTCTATGCGGCCGAAGGCATGCAGCCGAAGGAGATGCATTGGTAGGTTGCGGTGGTGCGACGGCATGCGGTGCAAGGGCATGTGATGATACGAGGGCATGTGATGACGCGGTGCAAGGCATGCATCGATGGATGGCATGCAGCAATAGAGGCATGCGGCGATGGAGGCGAACACGATGAATGCATTGGACGCGAGAGTATGCGGTCGATGGGTTGTGGCCGAAGGGATGTGTTGATGACATGCGCGCGGTGCTATGCGTTGATGTCATGCGATAGTGTTATGTGTTGGTGGTCTGGGATGACCTTGTTACGCGATAGTGTGCGGCCGAGGACGTGCGATGATGTGGCCGAAGGTATGCGGCCAATGGTGTGTGCATATGCGGCCAAAGGAATGCGTTGGTAGTATGCGATGGAGTCATGCGGCTGAAGGAATGCGTTGGTAGTATGCGATGGAGGCATGCGGCCGAAGGAATGCCATGGAGGCATGCGGTCGAAGGAATGTGTTGGTAGTATGCGATAGAGGCATGTGGCAATGGATGCGATGGATACGATGGATGCAGCGGCCTTACTAAGGTATAAGCTATGCGATGTAACGAGCTAAGTTGGACGCATAGTGATTTGCCCTTGCGTTGTTAAGGCTTGTGGTAACAAGGTTAATGAGGTGGGTTGTGTTGGACATAAGAGATTTGATGGTGAGCTATGCCTTGTGGTTAAGAACCAAGACGACCCAAAAGGTTGCTATGCATTGGTGTTATGTGTTGACTATGTGCCATGCATTGTACATCCAAGGGTAGGTGGACTGTAACAGATTTGGATTGATGATATAAATTGCTCACAATGATGCGATACTACTTCTAGTTATTCATTAATTATGGATGTTCATGTAGTATGTCATGCGTTGTTACAAGTTTCCTTACGATAGAACCAAGTGTAATTTCACCACAAGTTTCTCGGTGTGATCCAAGGTCGAACATAGGGAATGGTTTAGGTTATTGCTGTACGTTCATGATATATGCGATCAGGTTTTCAATCTTTAAAAATGAGTTTGTATAAGTATATAAATTGCAATAAAATAAAGGGAAGCAACAAAGATGCGATAAAAACATATAAATACAGTAAACCTAAGCTAGATGATACAAGATATAGATTTCATGTACAAGATGTTGGGATTAAGGCTGCCTTTGAATGTTATGCAAAGACATGGGATGCGACGACAAGTCTTATGAACAGAATAGAAAGAGAAAGATAAATAATACAAACAACGCAAGTTCTTAATAGGATTGAAGGTACAAATACTATTCCGCTCTTCTCTTGGCGTACACCTCTCAGTAATCGGCCGCGCTCCTACATGTCTGTGGTGAAACAGAGACTAACGTAATAAACGCAAGGTTGATTCCATGTCTGGAAGTACTACTCGCTTTAGTTAACGCATTTTTTTGACCTTCTCTCGATAGATCAGAATGACACCTTCACTTCTGCTCTCACAGGTGAAGATGCCGTCTAGCATGCTTTAAATAAACGTATTTTATATCTTTAATATAGATTAAGTTCTTATTGATTCATATTACTCATCAGGGGGTTAAGAGACATCATGAAGAAAGTAATGGATGGGTGAATGGAAATTAACAGAAAATTGTAAATAGAATCTATCGAAACATTTAATATTTCTACTAAGCGTTTGATACATGGTGTGTGAATGAAGAGATAAAGAAAATATGAAATACCCAATGAAAGAGAGATAGAACTGATACAAATAAATGCCAATGTCTTGGCACAGATTTAATGGAGATCTGCTTGCCGGATAGGATGGATTTGATGGTAGGAAGAGCTTCCCTCTCAGGCTTGCTCTACCGGTAGCAGGGATCTTTGCACAGAGCTTCTGATCGGACGTATGGCAGGTTGGATCTGAGATTCATCTCTCGGCCTTATATCATCTTCTTCCCAAATTTCTTCTCTTAAGCACTCAGCTCAGCCTTTTCTCTACAATCTAGCAGCACTTAGCCCCGTATCAAGTAGCATACCGTTTATCTGAAATCAATAGGGTATTTATAGGTATAGATCTTTGACTTTGGCCTTGTGATCCCCACTCATGGTTATGGTAATTCCGAAGATTGAGGGATGTCATGCAATCAGACCGTCAATTCTACACAACCGTTAGTTGTACACGTGTCTCAATCCTCCGCTCTTGCATTGCTCAGTTGCATCTTTCGATCGTAGGTTTGCATGCGGTGTTTGTTTTTATTACCGCATGCTGTTGAAGCACAGCTTTTGGATCGACTGCCGCATTGCACCGTCATTGCTGTAATCGTCTCTTCATTGTTGATTGATGGGCGAAATGTGACAGAGATACGTTGATTAGTCTCTCGTGAGCCTTGAGTGCAAGCGGTGACTTGGTCTCCTGCAAAACAGAGTAAAGTTCGGCTTGTATTCCATCTTTTTGGTGTTAATGGGTGTAATCGCAAACATTTATAATTATTGCAATACTAGGCTAATTTTCATACAATTGGTGCATAATTACTAACTTTTGGCTGCAATATCTAGATAAGGTGACATAAATAACTTGTATTTCTACAAGTTATCATGGACGCATAGGCCAAGACTTGAGCAAATAGTATGCGTTGAAAGGGTGTTGGTCATTGGTGACATAAAAAATGGTTTATTGTTTATGCACATTACTGATGAAGGAATGAATCATACAAGCTCATATCCCTGGCAACGGCGCCATAAACTTGTAATGCTAAAAATGGTTGATAGTTTATGCACATTACTGATGAAAGAATTAATCGTACAAGCTTATATCCCTGGCAACGGTGCCATAAACTTGATGACATAAAAATAGATTGTTATGCTATGTTATCGCTTATGCACACTACTTCTGAATATGCGTTGTTAATGATATGCTTGTAGTATGCGATAAAGTAATGCGTGTCACAAGTTTCCTTGTGCTGAAACCAAGTATAATTCCAACGCAAGTTTCTCAGAATAATCCAAGGTCAAACATAGGGACTATTTTCGTTAATGCTTTACTTTTGTGATACATGCGACCGGTTTTACAATTAATAAAGAATGGTTGTTTATACAGGAATTTAAATTGCGATGAAATAAATTTGCAATAATAAAATAAAGTTGCGTTGATAAAATAAAATTGCGTTAAGAAGTAAAATCCTAAACTAAAATGGTACAAGATACAAGATACATGATACATGATACTGAGGTCGAGACTGACTGTGAAGTTATACAGAGGATCGTGGTATGCGATGGCAAGTCTTTATGGATGAATCAGAAATAGAAAGAATAAATAGTAAAAACATCGCAAGTTTGTTAATTGCGTTAAATATGTGACTAAGGTTCCGCTTTCCCTTGGCGTACACCTCTAGGTGATCGGCCGTGTTCCCATATCTCTATGGTGAAACAGGGATTAACGTGATGAATACAAGGTTGCTTCGATCTTTGGAAGTACTTCTCGCTTTAGTTAATGCATTCTTCCAACCCTCTATCGATAGGCGGAATAACATTTTCACTTCTTTTCTCACATGTGAAGATGCCATCGAGTATGCTTTAGCTAAACATAATCATTTCCTTAATAAAAATTAATTTACTTGCTTAATTCTTGCTAATTACCCAAGGAATTAGGAAAACATCATGGAGAAAATGGATTATGGATGAACGAAAATAGACAGAGAGATGATAATGGCAATGATCATAACAATTAATACTAAGATTAAGTGTCTAATACATGGTGTGAATGATAAAGTAAAGAAGATGAATACAAGTGATGAAATAAAGATTTAGAGACAAATATAGAAGAAGTGTCAACGTCTTGACACAGATCTGAACAGAGGTTATGCTTGCCGGCGTGTGGAAGTAATGGAAAGAAGAGCATCCCTCTCAAGCTTGCTCTTCTGGTAAAAGTGACCTTTGTATAGAGCTTCAACGGCAGGGATTGGAAGGATTCTTTGCCCAGAGACTCACCTCTCGGCCTTTTCTCGTGATTCTTCCCGGATCTACTCTGGAAGTCACTCAGACCAGTCTCTCTCTTAGATCAGTATATACATGTTTCTATGTATTCAAGTATGTTTTTCAGTGAATTTTCAAAAGCTATTTATAGGCTAGGCTTGACTCTTTGCAATTGTGGTCCCCACTATATGGTTAAGGTAGCTCCTGAAATGGCGGAATGAGAAATTCCTTCTCTTACGCAATCAACCCATCAGAAATGCATAACTGAAAGTTGTACACGTGTCAAAATCCTTCGCAATTGCATTGCTCTTTACATCTTTGATCGATCGCCGCATGCGGAATTGATTTTGATTACCGCATGCGGTTGAGATTGTCTTGATTACAAAGCTCTTGATTGAGCTGTCATTGCATTGATCATCACTTCATTCCTGAATGATGGGCGCAATGCAACGTAAATGCATTGTTGACTTTATCTTTGAGCCATGAATGCATGCGGTGACTGATTTCCTGCAAAACAGAAATTGAAACACTCTATTCTACCATCGCAATGGTGTCGAAGACATTTTATAATTTTCGCATATCTCAGCCAATTTCTATACTATCGATGAAACTTTTTTTCTTTTAGCTGCAATATCTTAATAAAAAAGGAAAAATAACTTGTATTTATACAAGTTATCAGTCATTATCTTAGTTGAGCGCATAGAGAAAAGGTAAGCCATACGGAAGTGAAGGATATGCAGCCAAGGAAGAGCCTTACGAGCATGTAGTAAATGCGACCAAGTTGCGTCAATGGGATGAACAAGGAAAGATTGAATGGACGCATGTGCCGAATGATGGTGTCTGGACATAGGAAGGTTGTGGAAATTAGATGGCCGCATGTGTGGTTAGATGAATGCATGTGAAGCATGAACGCATATGAAGGATGGACGCATTCAAGGACATCATCCGGACATGTGGCTTGTTGGGAAGAAATCTTAAGTCTTAAGAAAATGGAGTGGATGCATAAGAAGAAATGCAAAGTTGAGGGCTATGCATTAGTAAAAGGGGAGCAACACACCTTGGGTTGCGCTGATGCAAGATTGCGTTAATAGTGTAAGGAAGAGACACTTGGACATACGGCCAAGTAGGAGGTGTCGACCTTAGAACAATCTTGGACGCCTATAAATAGGGCCAAGGACTTCAGATTCACTCAAAATCTCCTCAAAGGACATAAAGAAGAGTGTATTGGGAGGAGACCATGCGTTGGTAGCAAGACCATGTGTTGGTCAAGAGGTTCCAAGAGGGGAGATACTGTCGGACAAAAAGGACAGGAAGTAGCATCAAATTGATACGAGGAGTTCTCCCTCATGCGTTTGGAGTGATTCCAAAGCCACATGAAATCTAGGAGAGTCTAGTTTTTAGGGTAGGGTTCCAGAGAAGAAGCTCAAGGAATCGGGCTGGAGAATGAGGACAAGACAGAGGGATCAAGCTGTTGGGTAAGCTGAGCCAGTCTTGATGTTTTGATATTTTTGGCCAAACCACACAGAGTTCTAAGCTAATATTTTGAGGTAACTTTCCTAGGACGTTTTAGAGCATATTTGTAGAAGAAAGTATCCCGAGATAAAGCCTAGAACTATGAGTAATTTGAGCTTTAAGTTGAATCTGAAATTTAAGGTCCAAGAGGAGCCCGAGGTGACTAATGATCTTCTAGAGAGGAAAGTTCGTAAAAGATCAAGGTGAGTGACTAAAATATTTGACTAAAATATTTACAATGTTTTAAGAAACCATGTGCTAAAGAAAGATCTTTCAGATAAAGACGTGTTTCTAAGTTTTATTAAAGAAAGTCATTGTATGACTAGTTTACTTGAAACTCGATACCGAAGGACGGTTGAGAAGGTATCCGAATAGCTCGATACTAAAGGACATAGTTGACAAGGTATCTGAGCAAAAGTACCCAAGTATGGGGTACTTCTATTTCATAAGAATTAGTTTTCTGGTCATTCACAGGGCTAGCATGCTCATCCCATTTTTCAAATGTTTTCTTCCCAAGTAGTGGAAGGTGAGGAGTTCCAGGGTGCTACTAAGGTCAAGGTCTGCTACATGCCATAGTTACTCTTCCAAAGGGTTTTATAGTTGTTGTTGTGAACTTTGTTGTTAAGTCTTGAAGTTGTATAAACGTTACATTGTTGTAATAAAATGGGCCTACTTAATCAATTGATTGTTGAATTTATTCATTGGTATCAGAGTTATTTCCGCAAGAGTTTTTAGGGAGTAAGTGTCAACAAAAGGGTTGATAACTGCTGCAGTCACATCCTTTCCTAGGCTCAGAGGGTAGTTTGGGGCGAGGTGTGACAACATGGTATCAGAGCATAAGTTTCTGGGAAAATTGAGGAATTAGTTTATACCAACTTAGTATCAAAGCATAAGTTTTTGGGAAAGTTGAAAGGTTAGTTGATACTAGTTTGGTATCAAAGTATATGTTATAGAAAACCTGAGGTTTGAGTACAATAAAACCAGAGGGAAGTGTGGTAGAGTAAAGGTTTAAAGAGAAACCTAAGAATTATTCAAAGTGAGACTAAGAGGAATCGTAGAAGTGGCATGACCTTACAGGCAACCGGAGCTGGAACTCGCAACGCTACCTGAAGATCTACCAAGGAAGGTAAGTGTGAATTTAATTTATTCTCATTTAAAGTTTGAGATAGAAAAGTTCTTTTGTAGATAGTTGGTTCAACATCTAGCTTAGAGATGGCTAGGTGAGGTATCGTTCGACAAACTAAGAAAGTTGATATCAGAGTAGCGCGTGAAAGCGTAGTAGTAGACAAGGTTATAAGAGGTTACAACAGTGGTTGTTATGATACCTTAAACCGGAGTTAGTTTGAGTAAATTTCAAGGACGAAATTTTCTTAAGGGGGAAGTAAATGTGAAACTTGGATTTCCATGTTCCTTAATTAAGCAGGTGATTAAGGAAATTAACTAAGTGAAAGTTAAATCCTATGTTGAAGAGAAGGAAATTTCTAAGTGTTGAATAGAATTTCCTTGAGTAGTTTTGAGTTAAGCATTAATTGATGAAATATTGGCTAAGTGTAAGGTCAAAAAAGGACCTATGCGTGAAGGGTTAGGAGACATTAATGCATAAGTTGAGAAGGCAACCATGCGTTTGTAAGGTCGGTCGCATGATTGGCCAAAATATTGGCAAAAGGCATTGCGAAGAGTTGTCATGCATTAGAAGCCAAGGAGAAAAATGGCCAAGTGTTGGACAATGCGTTAATGTGGTGCCATGCGTTGGACATAAAGTTTTGAGAGGTTACTTGGGCATGGAGAGAGATTGAAGAATAACGCATGCGGCAGCCATTGCTTTTGGAGGTTAGATCAACGCATAGGGGTGCGACGGCTACGATGGATGCATTGGACACGATGGTATGTGTCTATGCGGGCGAAGGAGATGCATTGGTAGGTTGCGGTGATGTGAGGGCATGTGGTGCAAGGGCATGCGATGATGAGAGGGCATGCGATGACACAGTGCGAGGCATGCATCGATGGATGGTATGCGGCGATAGAGGCATGCGGTGATAGAGGCAGACGCGATGGATGCGTTGGACGCGAGAGTATGCGGCCGATGGGTTGCAGCCGAAGGGATGCGTTGATGACATGCGCGCGGTGCTATGCGTTGATGTCATGCGACAATGCTATGCGTTGGTGGTCTTCGACGGCCTTGCTACACGAGAGTGTGTGATCGAGGGCGTGCGGTGATGCGGCCTACGGTATGCGGCTGATAGTGTGCACATATGCGGCTGAAGGAATGCATTGGTAGTATGCAATGGAGGCATGCGGCCGAAGGAATGTGTTGGTAGTATGCGATGGAGGCATGCGGCCGAAGGAATGCTTTGGTAGTTTACGATGGAGGCATGCGACCGAAGGAATGCGTTGGAGGCATGCGGCCGAAGGAATGCGATGGAGGCATGTGGCCGAAGGAATGCGTTGGTAGTATGCGATGGAGGCATGCGGCGATGGATGAAATGGATAAGATGGATGCGGCGGCCTTGCTAATATGCGATGTAACGAGCTAAGGTGGATGCATAATGATTTGCCCTTCCATTGTTAAGGATTGCGATAACAAGGTTAATGAGGTGGGTTGCGTTGGTCATAAGAGATACGATGGTGAGCTATGCCTTGAGGTGTTGACTTAAGAACCAAGTCGACCCAAAAGGTTGCTATGCGTTGTACATCCAAGAGTAGGTGGACGCACAGGATAAGACTTGAGCAAATAGTATGCATTGAAAGGGTGTTGGTCATTATCCTAGTTGAGCGCATAGGGCAAAGGTAAGCCATGCGGAAGTGAAGAATATGCGGCCAAAGAAGAGCCTTGTGAGCAATTAGTAAATGCGACAAAGTTGCATCAATGGGATGCACAAGGAAAGATTGAATGGACGCATGCGCCGATTGATGGTGTTCGGACATAGGAAGGTTGCGGCAATTGAATGGCCGTATGTGTGGTTAGATGAACGCATATGAAGGATGGACGCATTCAAGGACGTCATTCGGACATGTGGCTTGCTGGGAAAAAATGTTAAGCCTTAAGAAAATGAAATGGATGCATAAGAAGACATACAAAGTTGAGGGCTATGCATTGGTAAAAGAGGAGCAAGACACCTTGGGTTACACTGATGCAAGATTGCGTTAATAGTGTAAGGAAGAGACACTTGGACATGCGGCCAAGTAGGAGGCGTCGGCCTTAGAACAATCTTGGACGCCTATAAATAAGGCCAAGGACTACAGATGAGAACTTAAACTCTCTTCAAAGGACATAAAGAAGAGTGTATTGGGAGGAGACTATGCGTTAGTAGCAAGACCATGCGTTGGTCAAGAAGTTCCAAGAGGGGAGATGTTGTCAGACAGAAAGAATAAGAAGTAGCATCAAATTAGGATGAGGCGTTCTCCTAGAATACTCATGCGTTTGGAGTGATTTTAAAGCCACTTGAAAGCTATGAGAGTCTAGTTTTCAGGGTAGGGCTGCAAGAGAAGAAGCTCCAAGCAATCAGGCTGGAGAATGAGGAAAAGACAGAAAGGTCAAGCTGTTAGGTAAGCTGGGTCAGTCTTGATGTTTTGATGTTTCCGGCCAAACCATGAGAAATTCAGAGCTAACATTTTGAGGTACGTTTCCTGAGACATTTTAGAGCATATTTTAAGAAGAAAGTATCCCGAGATAAAGCCTAGAACTATGAGTAATTTGAGCTTTAATTTGAATATGGAATTTAGGGTTCAGAAGGAGCCCGAGGTTACTAACGATCTTCTAGAGAGGAAAGTTCCTAAACGATCAAGGTGAGTGACTAAAATATTTACAATGTTTTAAGAAACCATGTGCTAAAGAAAGATCTTTCAGATAAAGACATGTTTTATAAGTTTTATTAAAGAAAGTCATTGTATGACTAGTTTACTTGAAACTCGATATAGAAGGATGGTTGAGAAGGTATCCGAGTAGCTCGATACTAAAGGACACAGTTGACAAGGTATCTGAGAAAAAGTACCCAAGCATGGGGTACTTCTATTTCATAAGAATCAGTTTTCTGGTCACTCACTCGGCTAGCAAGCTCATCCCGTTTTTTAAATGTTTTCTTCCCAGGTAGCGGAAGGTGTGAAGTTCCAGGGTGCTGCTAAGGTTAAGGTCTGCTACATGCCACAGTTACTCTTCCAGAAGATTTTACAGTTGTTGTAAACTTTGTTGTTAAGTCTTGAAGTTTTATAAACGTTACATTGTTGTAATAAAATGGGCCTACTTAATCAGTTGATTGTTGAATTTGTTTATTGGTATCAGAGTTATTTCCGCAAGAGTTTTTAGGGAGTAAGTGTCAACAAAAGGGTTGATAACTGCTACAGTCACTTCCTTTCCTAGGCTCAGAGGGTAGTCTGGGGCAGGGTGTGACACCATCGAGCATGCTTTAGCTAAACTCAGCCCATTTCCTTAACAAAGATTAACTCATTCGCTTAATCCTTCCCCTTTACCCAGGGGATTAGTGATGCATGATGGAGAAAATGGATGATGAATGTATGGAAAAGAACAGAGAGATGGTAACAATGACGATAATGATATTAAATCTAAAGATTTAGCATTTGGATTAGATTGTGAATGAAAGATTAAAGAAAGATGAACACAGTAGATGAATGAAAGAATAGAAACAAATATGGAAAGAGTGTCAATGTCTTGACACCGATCCCGATCGGAGAGGTTGTTCTTGCCGACGTGTGGATGAGATGGAGTGGAAAGCTTCCCTCTCAGGCTTGCTTTCCCAGTGGAAGTGACCTCTTGTACAGAGCTTCAGCTTCGAGAATGGGAAGAATTTCTTGCTCGGAGACTTACCTTTCAGCCTTGTCTCGTCGTTCTCCCGGATTTTCTCTATAATGTCTCTTCAGACCAGCCTCCTTAATAATAAATTTGAGGAGGCTATTTATAGACCTTGACTCTCTGTATTAGTGGTCCCACTCTGAAATTTTGATAATTCCTGCTATGGTGTAATGGAAATGTCCGCTCTGCTCCACGATCAAATGTCAGAATCGTACAACAGAAAAGTTGTACACTTATCAGAATCTCCTGCGAATGCGTTGCTCTTCACATCTTCAATCGATCGCCACATGCGGTGTAGTTGTTCATTTTTGTCCTCGAGCAATTAACGCATGCGGTGACCTATTTCCTACAAAACAAAGACTTGAACATTCCATTTCGCCATCGCAATGGAGTTAATGGGTGTGTTCACGATATTTCACAATTTTCGTATTTCTAAGCTAATTTCTATACTGTGAACGCAACTTTTCTTTCTTTTTGCCGCATAATCTAAATAAAACAGTATAAATAACTTGTATTTCTACAAGTTATCATCCATCAGTAAGATTACAAGAGATCTGAATTGTCAGGCAGTATTTTCACCTTACTTTGTTTTATTTCAGGATCTGAGCTCGGGGATGATGATTGGCACTGATCTGCACGATAAGGGACCCTACTTTCTGACTGATGATGCTTCCTCTAGGAATGATTATAGGACTAGCCTTGTCTCTTTAAATTTTTCTAATTCTAAGAATGATTTTCTATTATGGCATTACCATCTTTCAATACATGAAATTCTTATTTCCGCATTTATTTCGCAATATTAATATATCTTCTTTAAATTGTGATGTGTGTATATGTGCCAAACAGAGTCGTGTCACCTTTCACTCCTAACCCTATAAACAATCCAAACCATTCACCTTAGTCCACAGTGATGTTTGGTGTCCCTCACCAACCACAACCTCCATAGGGAAACACTCGTTTTTCACTTCTATAAATGACCACACTCGGCTTACTTGCGTATTTCTTCTCACTGATAAGTCCGAAGTGTTATCTATATTCCAACAATTCTGTGCCACTGTGGAAACCTAGTTTAGTGCCAGAATTGGTATTTTGAGAAGTGACAATTGGCGGGAATTCTTTAACACTTCCTTCCAGAAGTTCCTTACATCCAAAGGGATTGTCCACTAGAGTTCGTGTGCCTACACTCCCTAGCAAAATCGGGTAGCCAAAAGGAAAAATCGTCATTTGGTGGAAGTGGCCAAGTCCTTGATGCTATCCACATCACTCCCGTCTTACCTATGGGTTGATGCCATCCTTACTGCTGCTCACTTAATCAACCTAATGCCTTCCTGGGTTCTTAACTTTCAAAACCCATTAGACTGTTTGAAAGAGTCCTACCCTACTACTCGTTTAGTCTCCGATGTACCACTTCAAGTTTTTGGTTGTCTTGCTTTTGTTCACTCCCATGGTCCAAATCGCATGAAATTTGGCCCCTGTTCTAAAAAATGTGTCTTTGTTGATTATCCACTTCATCAGCGTGGGTATAAATATTACCACTATCCTCTCGCAAATATTTTGTTTCCATGGATATCACCTTTCTTGAGGATCAACCCTTCTTCCCTGTTAGCCCTCTTCAGAGGGAGACATCTAGTGAAGAGACTAACTAGTTCACTTATACAGTTCCCTTGGAGTCATCTTCCATTCATGAGCATGTTGGTCCTATCTCCCTACCAATCAAGTTCCATGGATAACATACTATAGGATGATTCTCAGAAAGGAAGCAGTGTCACTTGTTGCATCTTCGACTCCGATCCATGAGTCAAACCCGACATCAGGTACGTGTATTCCTAAAATCAATGAGATTGATACTTGTACTGAGACTAACAAATGCAGAGAGAAAAAAGAAGGAAAAGGTGCTGATAGCACCACTATAGCAGATGGGAAGACAATGGTAATTAATGATTTGGACACAACTCTTGAAAATGTGAGTGATTCTAGAGATAATGGTGAAAAGATGGTTTATGAAGATGAAACCCAGACAATGGAGACTAGTGATCACAGTGAAAATTCTAACAGACTGAAGGAGCATGATGCTTCTCTTGATCTTCCAATAGCCCCAAGGAAAGGTATTCGGTCATGTACAAGGTACCCTATGTATAGTTACATGACCTACAGTAACCTGTCATCTGAATTTAGGGCTTTTACCACCAATTTAGATACAGGGGTGATACCGAGTAACATACAGGAAGCAATGGGAACTGACGTTTGGAAAGTCGCTGTTATGGAGAAGATGAAGGCTCTTGAGAAAAATGGTACATGGGACCAGGTGATCCTACCTGTAGGGCACAAGACAGTTGGGTGCAAATGGGTTTTCACTATAAAGTACAAGTCAGATGGGACTGTTGATTGGTACAAGGCCAGGTTAGTTGCCAAAGGGTTTATCCAAACGTTTGGGGTAGATTACTCCGAGACATTCTCTCTCGTGGCTAAACTCAATAGTATCCACGTATTGCTATCAGTTGTAGTTAACAGAGATTGGCCTCTGCATCAACTAGATGTAAAGAATGTCTTTCTCAATAGAGAACTTGAGGAGGAAGTCTACATGAATCCTCCCCCCGGATTTGAAGACCAGTTCAAACAGTAAGTCTACTGGCTGAGGAAGTCGATATATGGGTTGAAAAAGTCTCTTAGAGCCGCCTGGTTTGACAGATTTGCCACCTTTGTCAAAGGAAAAGGGTATACCCAAGGGCACTCAGATCACACACTATTTACAAAGAAGTCAACTTCAGGGAAGGTTGCTATTCTCATTGTGTACGTTGACAATATTGCGCTCTCCGGTGATGATGATGATGAAATTGTGAAACTCAAAGCAAAGATGGCCAAAGAATTTGAAATTAAAGACCTTGGGAAGTTAAGATACTTTCTCGAAATGGAAGTAGCCCGGTCAAGGGATGAAATCTCAGTGTCCCAACGGAAATATACGATTGATCTTCTGACGAAAACAGGAATGACTGGGTGCAAACCTGCTGACACCCCAATTGAATATAATTCAAAGCTCAACAATACCAGTAACAGTGTCCCAGTCAACAAAGAAAGGTATCAGCAGTTAGTTGGAAAATTGATATACTTATTTCATACGAGACCCGATATTTCATATGCAGTGAGTGTTGTCAGTCAGTTTATGTAGGCTCCTTGTGAGGAACACATGGCAGCAGTTGAACGCATCCTACGATATCTGAAAGGTACACCAGGTAAGGGGTTAATATTCAAGAAGTCTGATAAACGTTGCATGGCAGCAGTAATTGTATGTACGCTAGGGCTTCTCACTAGTCTATTTATTTGGCCTATTCTCTTGTACTTTGTGTATCAGAATTAATAATAAAAATAAGTCACTATCATGGTTTTTTCTCCCTGATCTATGGTTTTCCACGTAAATCTTGTGTTCCTTTCTTCCTCTTTTTTCAACAATTAGCCTAGCTTATACTTTTTTGCATACTTACCCACATGCTTGAATAACAAGTTTGTGAGATCTCTCTATGTTATATGTGCTTGCTATAGAGATCTCATATTATGGTCGTGGAGAGAATAGTGTCGGAAACAATGCAAGGCAATTTGAAAGAACTAGCAGCCAGAAGTTCCAACTCACTACTTTTAGGTTGTACGTTTCATCTAAGTTCCACTCAATTTGATGCTTTTAGTTGCAATGTTCTCTTATCATTCTAACATTCAAGATGAAAAAAAAGAACGAGATAAGAAAGCCTTTTTCTAGTCAGTTACAGGATTTATGTCACAAAACATAGATTGTTGGAAACATTCATAGTTTTTTAAATCTTTATTATTTATTGTTCTTAGCTCAATGCCCTAATTTTTCTGTTAAATTTGTTTTTCTCCCCATGTTTACTCCTGGAATGGAGTAAAGAGTAATGTAGAGTAATGTTCTTAGCTCAATATTGAAGAGATTATGAACTTAATGTAACAAGTTTCTTTCATTTCCTCCCATCTCACAAAAACATGTAGAAATCTTTTAAATTTTTATTTTGGTAAAACATTTCTTCTAGTTGTCTATATTACTAGATTTAGAAATGGATGTTAAGACATATTTATGATTTACAAATTCATTACAAATGGTGCTTCATTTAATTTAAATATATCATATTAGTTCTTACTGTTATCTCTTTAGTGTTTTCTGTCATCACAAGAATTAAATTTTCGTCATCTTCCATTGTTGAAAGTGAGATTCTAACTTCTTTGTAGCTTGCATTCTTCTATTAATTAGGAGTAGGTTGCTATTCTATTATATACTAATTTTAAAATTTTATCAAATCTTGATTTTAGGTGGTCGTGAGGCTTAAACCTACACCCAACCCCACAACATTGTTGAAGTTAAAAGTTTATGGAACTACATTAATTTGGTGGAGAAAGAGAGATATTGAGCTAATCTTCTATAGGTTTTTCAAAGGTTAATGGTCCCATATGGTGGTCATAGTTTTTTGTTTTTGAGTTAAATGGGTTGTGGGTGTTCTTGTAGAATGTGTTTCTCTTCTTTTTTTTTTTCCCCTTCTAATTGTCATTTTGCTACTAGTAGATTTGATTATTTCAATTCTGACTTGACTATGGGGTTGATGTTTGTCTAGGATCAGTTTAGATTAAAATTACAAATTTGTTCATTTTAACTTCTAAAGTGTCACTTAACATGTGCACCTTAGAATATTAGTGTTATGTACAATAAATTACTTAGCTAATTAGTTGTAGAGACCGAACATACAAGCTAAATTGACTATTATAAATACTTCTTCACTTGATTGTAAAGTTATTGTTTGTATGAAAAAGGGGCAGATCTGGAATGATTCCATGTTGTGGTCATAGTTTGTTTGTTTTTTGTATTGTATCCAGTTTTATGCATGATTGCCAAAGCATAGATGGAGACCTAATTGACTATGCTATCGCATTTCTCAGCGGCCTGCATTTGAAAATCCTTTCCTAAGAAACTACAAAATTCAGATGTGTTTGCTAGTTATAACAATTCATTACCATATTTACTTCTCCTTCTCTTGAATGCCACAAAGGTTTATTAGATGATGAAAACTTATAGTTTATGACTACAAAGTTTTTGGGAAAGATAGCAAAAACAAAATCCAATCAACCAAGTTTGCCAAGTTAATGGAAGGTCTATATCTTGATAGCCATGACTTCATTGGAATAACAAAACATGAGAACGTTTTGTGAGCATCTTCAGTCACAAGATATGGAAGATTTGTTAGTTCCAAGATTACTTAAACACCTACTTTAGATGAGCATCTCCATTGGACTCATGTTGTGATGAAAAACATAATGGCAGAATTAGTAGAAGGCCTTGAAATGAAAGGAGGAGAATACAAATTTGTGTGATTAAAGCTTGATTTGAGACAAATTTTCACTGTTTTTTTTCTTCTTTTTCTATTGTGCAATTAGTAGCTTGGCGTTTTTTCTTCTTCTTTGGAGTTCGTTATGCATTTGGAGGTAAGTACATGTTTAATATTGTGTACTTATCTAGGTGTATATGTTATGTTATATGGTTATCAAGAAAATTTGTTTCGTTCTTTTTTTTTTTTTTTTTTACTATCTATCATGTTCATGCGATGAAAGTAATTTTGGGACTTGAAGTTAATCATGACTTGTTTCTCTACATTTGTAGTTTGAGAGGAAATATTTTGAGCATTTTAGACATTCGAAAAGTGGTTAACCAAGCTCCTTGGGATGTTTCAATGTTGACAAAGCTCCTTGTAAATATTGACATTCAAAGAGGTCCGACTTTAATCATTCTTTAATTTATTCTCTCATTTTGAACTATAATTTTTATCTTCGATTTTGAACAAATTCTGTCTTTATTTCTCTAAGTTGTGTTTGTTTGAGAGTCTAACGCTCCATCTTGTGAAGGGCACAATCTCACAATCCTCTTGAGTTGCTCATATTTCCATTAATATACATTCTAGAGTTAGTGATCGTTGCCACGCCCCCAATTTTCATTACTTTAATGGTCATGTTCAGATCAGACACATAATTGAGCCTTGTCAATTAATATTCTTATGAAATTCTTTCCATCTATGTCGAAAGAAAAACATAATTGGAAGATGCTCATTTCTGTTGATTAAAAACTGATCAACGATGTGATCTTGCTATGCTAAATTTTTGTTATATTGTTAACTTCGCATACGTAGTGGGTAATCATTTTGAGGTTGTTGATTTGGTTTGGTGATTGATGTATATATGTTGCTCATGAGACTAATGTGAGGACTTGTTTATTCCTTCACATATATACTTACTGTGTGAGTGTAGAACTTTGAGAAGTGATTTTTTATTATTACACCTTAAACTTTTGTTAGATCGTTTGGGTCATAAAATATTGGAAAAGTACTGTTAGTATGGTTGGTTATTTTGAGAGGGGTTCATGTGTATGATAAGTGTTGAGAAATAATCTGATATTTACATGTATCTATGTATGCTCTATATAGAATTGATGTTTAAAATGGTTGGCATTAATTCTTGTGTCCTTTTATGATTTAATCATTGTCTCCTTGTGTGAAGAAAAAATGTTTCGTGGATTGGTTTCAAGTTCATGAGATTTCTACTTCATTGTTTTTAAGTTAATGACATTCATTTCATTATTGTTCTGTATATTGTTGGTAACTTTAGACCACACATTTGCTTTATGATATATATATGTTAATTCATAAGTGCAAGTTTCCCTACCTTGTTTAGTATAGTTGGTAGTGGTTTTGTGTTGCTCCTTTTGTTTTTATAGAATATAGTTTATGTTGGGATGATTGTATGATTATGTTGGTTAATAATTGTTTTTTTTTTTTTTTAAGAAAAGATTTGTTGGGTTCACAAGTCTGGGATGTTCAGTTATGTAATTTGTTGTTTTGGTTTGGTGTTAGTAGATTTCTAAATAATTTGTGCTATTAATTCAATAGATTTCTTTTGTTATGTTTGTTTATTTAATATGTGTCTATGTTTTTTGTTTAATAAGTATCCATCAAAAGGTACAAATCAACCTTCAAAAGAAATGTTTATTGGGAGAACAATGGAAGCTTAGGAATTATACAAGTGAACAAACAAGGCTTGCAAAATATTTTATATACTTGGAAAAATAAACATGAAAGATACATTACTTTATTTTATATCATTTGTATACTTTGTTCTAGGAAATGACTACATTGTTTTTTGTTTTTTTTTTTTTGTAATGTTAATAGATTTATAAAATTTCAATATGAATGAAAGTCATGGTTTGAATGTGTTATGAAGTATCTAATACGTGTGGATTGAGCTTGGGTCATGAGTTTATTTTTAACACAAATATGAAAAATGATATACAAAATTTATATAGTGAAAAAGAAGTGCTATCAAAAGATTATTATAGTAAATATAGCTATTAGAAAAGACTATGTAACCTTACTATAGCATAAGATTAAAGCTATAAATACTATACTATAGCGTAAAAAAGTGCTATTATAAGTTAAAGATGACATTTATTTTAGCTATATAAACATACTATAGCTTTAATAAAAGATGCTATTATATGTCTATTACAAAGTAAATAAGGTATACCTTCATACTTTAATATAGCATCCAATATAGCTCTAAAAAACGTTATAAAAACTCTCAGACTCTTAATAACATGGGCTGTCGGACCTTCGAAAAAGGCTATAAAAGGTCTTTTATAACTTTTTTCATTAGTAATCGTATACATTATTTCTTGTAGTGTATAGTTATGAAAGGCTTAAAAAAATTGAAAGTTACTACCTATACCAACAAGATCCGACTTCCTTTTATGTGGCTTAATTATAGTAACTCCAAAGTTAAGTGTGCCTAGCTTGAGCAATCCTATATATTGTGGGTGACCTCTTGGAAATTTTTCTAGAAAGCATGTGAGTGAGAGCAAAACATGCCGAAAATACCCATGTTGGTTTTGGGGCTTCAATCTTGGAAGCAATTCAAAAAAAAAAAAAAAAAAAGGATGATGTGGCAAGGCCTTGGGCATTACACATACATTTTTCTTTAGGGCAATTGCAACTTTAATAAAAATAAAATAAAATTGAGCGTGTGTCCCTAGGGTTTTCTTTTTTACAAATATGTCAAAAAACTTCCGCCTTGAAAATTTGATTTCTATCTAATTTCTATGTGATGCTTATGTGATTGCTATCTGATTTCTATGTAATTGCTATGTGATTGCTAAGTGATTACCACACCTACAATTACAAAAAAGTTAAAGTCATGGCTTTAGTTTCTTAAAATGTATTTGTCATACAATGTCCAATGCAATTTACCGTTTTCTTTAATATTAAAAACCATATACTATAAAGTTAAAGAAATCATATACACTGGTGAAAGTAAAGATGCATTCATAATTTTAAAATAGAATATTAAACAGATGATCTAAATTTCATTCATTTACAGAACCGTAAATTTTAATTCATACAATAATAAATTTGTGTTTCTTTACACTCGCCGTTTTTTTAAGAATGAAATTTCTCGTAACAACCTTTAGTTACATGAACACTTTTGATTCTTGATTCTTTTTCATTTCATTCATGAGAAAACAACATGTAGAATATTTTAGAGAAATATTCTAAAAATGAAGGGTTGTTTTCAAATATAGTATTTACAAATATTGTAAAATTTTACTATCTATCTGCAATAGATGACGATAGATCCTGTCTATCATTTATTATTTCAAATAGATAGTTTTCCTAAAATAAATGTAAAAAAATATTTTTCATTAATAGGAAATAAATCTAAACAATATATGGTTGAGTATGAACAATATCTTTATCCCCTGTAATCCTTTTTTGATGTATCAACAACGATACTTCTTGCTTCATCTCCATGAATCCTAGGTTGTCCATCTTGTGGAGATTTGTAATGATCAATTGGGTTGTTAATTCTTGCATATTGATTAGAAACATCATGTATTTCTAGAGGAACTCCTTGATTGCATACAACATTGGCATCATCTTTAAGATGACTCGGATCGATAGATCTAATTGTAATTACAATTTCAACGAAGTTCATGCTTAACAAAAGGACACCAATTAACACAACCAGGTTTTATAATAATTCTTACTATTCTGTTTGGCGTTATTATTTTTTAAGTACTTCAAAAATATTAGTATGTATAAAATAATTTTTTTAATCAAGTACTTGGAAAGTCATTTCTGGTAGGCTTTAAGTCAACTTTTGTTCAATTATTTATAACTTTAACTAATGAGAACATAATAAATATTGGTACATGAACAATTAATTTTACAATTATTTATGATGAATAGTGTTTTTGACATTTAAAAATAATTATTATCGGAGCAACAACATGTAGGGTTGAACATGAAAATCTTAAAGTTTTCATCGATGATATATAATTTATGTTTCAATTATGTTACTTTGGATCCAGAGTTTACTATTTAATATAATTAGGGTTTGAATATATGAAATTATGTTAAATTGTTTCTAAGAGATATCATGATGGAAATTTTTAAGAAATTATACATAATAATGCAAGTGCATACAACAATATACTTACGACCATAATTATTTGTTGTTACAAAAGTCATGAAATGTTTATATTTTGATTGAAGTTAGCTAGCTTGTTTATTTCGATGGTTACTATGAAATCGACAAGTAAAGAGTACAAAAAAAATGTAAAAGAATAGAGAAGATCGACATACAAATTTACATGTTTCACTAATAGTGTGTTAGCTACATGTAGGAAGTAGAGGGCAATTTTATTATATTGAGTATTATAGAATACAAAATGATGATGATTCTAGGATTAGACAGTTTATTTAGTGTAGTTCTATAAACGCTAGGATCATAATCGTAAATAAACCATAAATAATTAAGTATGCCAAATAATCTCAAATAGCAAACCCCGTATTACATCGTTTGAAGCGCCAGATAACAGATTCAAGGCATTACAACAATGAATATATGTGGAGAATTATTAAACAAATCAATCTAATACAAATTTTGGAGTGTTGAAACTTGTTTCCTTAAATTCTTAAATGACTAGAAGTAGGTAGTTTGAATACTACTGCAAAAAAACATTCGGTAGCTGATGCGCGTATTTATGAAGTGGAAATATGGATGATATGCATTGATGGAATTGCGTTGTATACTCAAGTTTCCCCAGCGGAATTCAAGTGTAAATTCATTTGAGTTTCTTGGTATGTCCAGAGTCGAACACAAGGACTTGTGAAAATAGATTGCGTTGGTAATTTTGATGAAAACTTTGCGGTAACCGGAAAAATAAATAAAGTATTTGGTTTGTTGATTGTGTTGATTAAAAATAAATAACAAATGCGGTGGAATTTGAAAAGAGTTGGTAAATGGGAAATGCGATGAATATGCGGTGAACAGGTTGAGAAAGGTTTCGGCTAACACTCACTAGAATGCGCTCATGCTTGCGATCATGCAGCATGCATACAACAGTAAACCATCTCTCGGTGTGAATACCACGGCTTCTAAGGCTAGAATGCATGCGATATATATGCGATAAGTCTATAGGGTTTACATATAAACCTCTATTCCTATTTATGCAATGACAAAATGACATCCACACAAATATGCGACTACATAATATCATTCCTATTTCTAGGATGCATGCGATGCAAGTTGACAAACAGAGCTTATCTCTAAGTCCATATCTCTTGTTTATTCAAGCCTAATCTTACTCTTTCGAGTCCAGATTCTAACCTAGCTCTCTCGAGAAATTAGGTTCTTTCTTTAGACTCTCTCTCGAGTAACTCTAAAGGGTATTTTGCACAGCATAAAACAAGACAATCGCAAGCAATGAACTTCCTAGGTCATGTTAGCTTAGTTCTTCTCAACCCATTCAACTAGTTTAGCTACTCATGCGTATTAAGAGAGTGAGAGATGTAGAAATAAAACTTCCATTGAATAGATATGAAGATGAAGTACAAATAACAATGCAAGTATAATAAAGAGCCTGGTAGCAATTTCTTGTTGCCATACGTTTACAACTGTTTCTACTCGTGTTCTAAAGATATTCTCGCTCTTGCGAGAGTCGGCCTGCCACCACTATTCTTTTGCTCCACCTTAAAATGGAAAGGAAATTATGAACAGAAGTTACTGGTTGTAAAAACGATGAACGGTGAACCTCTTTTCTGAAGAATGCACTCGGTATTTATAGATCATTCATGGTGAAAGGCAGTTTCTCTCTCCCGATTGTATAGATGGGACAGCTTTAATTCTTGATTGATGCGCTGAAATATTGTTACTGATAAAGTTGAATGTACTTTGTGACCGTTATCGGCTGCCAACTTAATTTGTATTCGACTGTGATCAACTTTCTGTCTCATCGCTCTTAATTGGCCTTTCACCAAGATGCACCCACCATGTTGTGTTGACCAAGTTGCGACGATCCTTCTTGCGCGAATGTTTGCGAGCACGATCAATGCAAAGACTTGCGGTGAAGTTGCGCTCGACCAATGAATTCCTATGATCGCAATCTTTTCATTGCGTTAACGCATATTCTACACAAAAATACAAAAATCAATAGTTCTAATGTGCTGAACGCATGTAACCACAATATTACGAAATTGATGTTTAATAGACGCAAACTAATATATTTCATCAACGCATACATTGTTTAAGAACTTAGCACTATGATAATGTGCATTTCTGGCCGTTATCAGTAGCTTATTTTTTTTTTATTTCTTCAATTTTTTAAAAACGAGTACTTTGAATTCTAAAACTTTTTTTTAACTTAGATCATGATATATATATAAACCGTGAAATCATAACCTAACATACCTTTTTTCATTTTTTACTGTGCCTAAAAATTAGTATGTACAAAATAATTTTTTTAATCAAGTACTTCAAAAGTCATTCCAAGTAGGCTTTAAGTCAAAATTTTTGTTCGATTATTTATAACTTTTAACTAGTGAGGACACAAATCAACTTCGTCTTTTTTTTTTTTTTTTTAATAATATATAAGGTAACTTGCAGAAAGAAAATCATTTTACCTCTAAACTTATAGGGTTATATAAATTTGAAAATTTTGAACAAATAATCATGTGAGTGTAAACCACAACCTTTTATTAATAAATCAAGGAAAAAAGCTACATTTTTGTCCTTGTAGTTTTGTTTAAATTGCATGTATTTGGTCCCTTTAATTTTAAAATTCAACAATTTATGCCTGAGATTTGCATTTTGGAGCATTCTTAATCATTTCATTAGTTTTTCTGTTAATAACTGAAGAAAGGATGATGTGATACCTATCTTCTTCTTTTTGTTTTTCTGGTATAGACCTATCATTACTGATTTATAACCCCCTTTTTGTTGGCTTATATATTTTAAAATTCATAGTTTATAAACAATAAACAAATATGAAGTTTATTCAGACAAATGTTGTTAAATGAAAATGAATTGATTGTTTAATAACTCTAAATCCAATAAACTACGTACCCATGGCTATTGTAATGAATACTTGGACTTTATGTGAAGACGTAAACTGGATCAAGTTCGAGTAAAATAGCCTAAACAATCTATAGTACTTGGATTAGGTTGGGTACCTATTCCTGGAGATACTATTGAATACGGTTCGCTTTATGATTGTTACAAATGTTGTAAGGTGTCATAAACGGTGTGATCAATTCGTTCATGTAGAGACATGTGAGCGGGAATTTTTTACACAATGAGATTGTGTAAGACTGACCACGAAATTACCACTATTACGCATTAACACTATTTACTATTAATACTTATTAATTTCACTTCTTGATGACCTAGATAACTTGATATGAATCTTAAGCTATCTATGAATTCTTTTATTATTCGTGATTATCCCTTGATCTGCATAGGTTAGGGTAAGCTCAGCAACGATGCTCAATATGCCTCCCATTTCAAGGATCAGACCGGGTAGATAGCTAGGGACATAGAATTTACATGATGAAATTCATTCCTACCCATTTTAAGGATGGAATTCACTCCCATTTTAGGGTTATTCTTGGAGGAATTTTCATTGATTTCAAATTTTCGTTGAATTTTGATTGATGTTCTTAGTTTTTGTTAATAATTAATCCATCCGTTTGGTTTTGGCCAGAGTTCTTGTTTTATCTTGTCGATGATTCTTGATCTTGATTATTGATATCTGAGTGAATTTAAATCTAGTTTGTAAATCAATAAGTTTAAATGTAATTGATCATGTTGTGTATTTAGATTCAAGCTTCACTAATCATTTGTGTATAAGCTTAAATTTTATTAATTATGACGTGAACTCAAGCTTAATTGATGATATTTTGGTTTTAAGTTAAATTAGGTTGATTATTTTATGGACTTGAGTTTAAATTTTCATCGATCATATTTTCCATAATATTCACATGTTGCTTTAATTGTACAATGCGGTTTTTGGTAAAGATTATTTGGTATTCTTTTCCCATCATTTTTTTTGTATAATAATATTATTATGTTATTGTGTCTAATATTTTAGAGTGGATTGGTCGAAGTAATATATTACCAAAGTAGCCTCTGTAACATTCATTTCTTTTGTGATAAAACATTTAGAATATTTTAGACAAATATTCTTAAAAGGAATATAAAAATAATATTTTTCATTAACTTATGAAATAAATTTAAACAATATACGGTTGAGTATGAACATTATCTTTATCCTCTTGAATCTTTTTTGAGGTATGAACAAGGATACTTGTTACTTCCAGTCTAGGAATCCTGTTGTCCATTATGTGGAGATATTCAGTAATCAATTGGATAGTTCCCTCTTGAATATTGATTAGCATCATCATGTAGTTCTATAGAAACTCCTTTATTACATACAACATTGGCATCATCTTTAAGATGACCAAGATTGATAGATCTAATTGCAGTTGCAATTTCAACAAAGTTCATGCTTAAAAAAAGGACACCAATAAAAACAACCATGTTCTCTTTGGAGACAACTATTTTTTTTATAGTAACACACGTCAATGTACAAAATAATTTGCTTCGAGCTACAATGACTTGTTTTGACAAAAGACTTCAAATGTGAATATTTATAGGGAGGTAATTCTTTTTTTATGTCTTTTAATAGGAGAGTTTAATTTCAATTGCATCTTTGAATTTTGTTGGAAGTAAACAAATTAGGGGGAAAATTATTTGAAATGAACGGCTAACATTCCAAAAAACACATTTTTTTTCTATCTATTTTACATCTACATATCATATTCTTCTCATCAAAGATGTCCCCACTGTCTATAGTTTGCAAATTAAGAACCTTATTTCTCTCATCTCCAATCCTAACCATTTAAACTTATCATGATTTAAAATGAAAACTGCATTGTCAAAGTCATATATTGAATTAGATCTATGTAGCTTTTAGTTTGCAAGTTTTAATATTAGATTCAAAAAGATTTTAAAAACTGTGAAATTAAAGAAAATGCTAACTTTCAATATTTAAAAAATTTAATTAGTGTCACCATAAAAGCTGACAACTAGTTATTTTGAAGAAACAATGAAGGATCCCAAAAATCATTAATATTGCTAGATTAAGAAAATATTGCTATATGAACAGTTAATTTAACAATTATTTATGATGAATTGTGTTTTTGACATTTAAAAATAATTGTTATCGGAGCTCAACAACATGTGGGATTGAACATGAAAACCTTAAAGTTTTGATCGATGATATATAATTTATGTTTCAATTATGTCACTTTGGATCCAACTCTATTTAGTTTACTCTTTATTAAAATTAGGGTTTGAATATATGAAATTATATTAAATTGTTTCTAAGAAGATATCATGATGCAAATTTTTAAGAAATTATACATAATAATGCAAGTGAATACAACAATATGCTTACGTCCATAATTATTTGTTGTTACAAAAGTCTTGAAATGTTTATATTTTTATTGAAGTTAGTTAGTTTGTTTATGTCAATGGTTACTATGAAATAGACAAGTAAATAATAAAAAAAAGGTAAAATAATAGAGAAGATCGACACATAGATTTATATGTTTCACTAATAGTGTGTTAGCTAGATCTAGGAAGTAGATGGCAATATTATTAGAGTGAGTGTTACAGAATACAAAATGATGATGACTCTAGGGTTAGAGAGTTTATATAGTGCAGTTCTCTAAACGCTAGAGATATAATCGTAAATAAAGCATAAATAATTAAGTATGCCAAATAATGTCAAATAGTGAGCTCTTGAGCTACATCATTTGAAGCGCCAGATAACAGATTCAAGACATTCCAACAATGAATATATTTGATAAATTAATAAACAAATCAATCTAACACCAATTTTGGAGTGTTGAAACTTGTTCCCTTGAATTTATAAATGATAAAAAGTAGATAGTTTTGAATACTACTGCAAAACAACATTCGGTAGCTCATTTTTTTTTTATTTCTCCAATTTTTTGAATATTAGTACTTTGAGATGTATTTTTTTTTTTTTAACTTCGATCGCGATATATCTATCAACCCTGAAATCATAACCTAACATACATTTTTTGATATTTTACTATGCCTAAATTTATAATAATTCTTACGCTTCTCTTTGGCATTATTTTTTTAAGTACTTCAAAAAAATTAGTATGTATAAAAAAAAATAATCAAGTACTTGGAAAGACATTTCAGGTTGGCTTTAAGTCAAAAATTTTGTTCGATTATTTAAAACTTTAACTATTGATGACACAAATCAACTTCAATTTTTTTTTTTTTTTTTTTTATAACATAGAAGGTAAACTATAGAAAGAAAACCAATTTACCTCTAAACTTATAGGGTTATATAAATTAGAAAATCTTAAACAAATATTCATGTGAATGTAAACCACAACCTTTTAATAATGACTTAAGAAAAAAAATTATATTTTTGTCCTTGTTTAAGTTGCATTA
>NW_028327059.1:0-92246 GCF_027475165.1 Benincasa hispida
ACAAGGCCATCTAGATCAAGATTCTGAGCAGTTTCTTTAGCTTGCTTAAACTGAAAATAGAACCGAACTATCAATTAATGCCTTTCTACAACTAAGATGTCTCAAAATGAAAATTCTAGGAAGATAGAGTTTCACCTGATCTGGAGTTTCAATCTTATCCCTCCCACTGCATATCATATCAAAACCACCCTGATAAAACAAAAATGCATTTAAATCAAGAATTGCATTCAAATGGCAATCACTTCGCATCAAAACTGCACATATTCACACTAACAATTCTAACAAGTGAAAGCTAGAAATCCCTTCAAGAAAATTAACCTGATTGCGATACGGGTAGATAAATTGTGCAGTCAGCGGATCTTCTGGCAAGTATTTAGAATATTGACCATGATAGCAAGGCTGACATTCTCACCTACCACGTTAGACGATAACGACTTATCAGAGTGGGAATTCCACCAATAGTCAGTGCACGGCTCTATAAATAGAGCCTTGACGCCATGAAGGAGGGATGGACTTTTATACCCAAAGATTGAGATTTGCACGAGAAAAAAATTCCACCTCCATATTTCACCCCAATTCTTCATTGAAGCTTCGCCGAAGTAAGAGTCTACAAGGGCTTTCTGCATTCATCCAACCATTATATCACTAGCAGCCTTAACATTCATCTGTGGGAAGCAAGAGATTACTAACAACTTCCCTTCACCTTATCTCTTTATCTTTTTAGTTGTTGTATTGCATTTTGTTTAAGAGATTGTTCATTTGTGTATTCAACAACTATTTTAATATCATCATGTTCACTTTTATCATCTTATCTATCCTCACTTTCACTTTATCTCTTGTTATAAGTAACTAATTCTAATGGGGTAGGGGTGAAGATTAATATCATGATCTAAGTAGAATCTGTGGAAGTTATTTTGTTTGCTTAATATATGAATATTAAAATGATTGCCTATGAGTACTCAATGAGTCAAGTAGTTATGACTAACTACCTGAGAAGGAAAGTAGTTGTGGATCTCATTAAGCAAAGCAAGAAATATTTTTCAACCCCGAAGCTTATTTTCTCTACTTGTGTATGTTAAATAAGATTAAGTGTAAGTTAATACTAGGTTGTAGGGAAAGCTTGAGGATGCTAAGGAAGGAAAGAAAAATGATTTCAAGTGTTGTTTACTAAGGGCTCTCAAGTGTTAAGTGAAAGAGTAAGAAGGCTTGGTTAAGGAGAGAAATTTTGACTAAGTGTTGAAGGTCATGGTGCATTGACGATCATGCTGAGGTGTGCGACAGCCTAAGAATCTTAAGGTTAAGATGAAAGCTAGTGGCGTGAAGAAGGACATTGGCTAAGTGTTGGCCGAGAAGACGATGCCATGCGCTAGCCGAGACTCACGTTGAGGTTAGGTGGGCAAGAACGCGTGCATGGGCGAGGATGCCTTAAGCGATGCGGCTTGTGCGTGCGTTGGTGTGCAATGGTCGGGCAAGGATGTGTGTAAAGTAAGGCCATGCGATGATCTTGAGACTAGGCATCGGGTGCGAGAAAGGGCGCTGAGGCGTGCATTGGCTAAGAGGTGTATGCGTCCAAGTAAAGCCATGCGTTGGTAAGAGTTAGGAAGCTATGCATTGGTGATTAGGGGAAGCTTTCAGCTTAATCACCAATTGTAGTGGTCAGTTGTCGAGATTAGAAGGTTTAATGTTGACTTAGTGGGATAGGTGGCAGCCTAAGTGTAATTAAGGTCATGCATCTCTTAATCTAAAAGGGAAGCCTCAGTTCAAGAACTTGGTTTGGACAATTATCTCGTGCTAAAGGGGTGATTCCACAGCCATTTGAAGGCTTAAGGAGTGTAGATGAAGCTCTGAGGTTGCTGGAAGGAAATTCATAAGAATTCAAGTTGAAATCAGAAGATTTCCTCAAGAGGTCAAGCTCTCGGGTGATTCTGAGCAAGGTGTGAAGATTGAAAAATTCTGACCAGATCGTGAAGAATTTGAAGCTCAAATTTTAAGATAAGTTAAGACATTTTAAAACAAGTTTGTAGAAGGGAAATTCCCGAAATAATGTCTGAAAAAATAAGTAAATTCAGCTTGAATTTGAATTTGGATTTTTGGATTGAATAATCATGCAACTGCAACCGTTGAACACGCAGGCAACTCAACCGGGCAGGCTACAGATGCGCGCAAAGGCTAAATGACGCAAGGCATTGCATGGGTGTGTACGCTAGGTTGCACACGAGGGTTGTACAAGTGTGCACGCGAGACGCTGCATGGAAAGGTTGAGTATGCATTGAGGCGCGCAGTTGCGTTAAAAGACAAAATTTACTCCTCGTGCTTAGAAATGTGTCTTCGTTGGCTATCCTCTCCATCAACGTGGGTATAAGTGTTCTCATCCACCCTCCCACAAGTATTTTATTTCGATAGATGTCACCTTTCTAGAGGATCAACCTTTCTTTCCTATTAGTCATTTTCAGGGGAATAGCTCTAATGAAGAGACTAACTAGTCCCAATCTTTGTTCTTTTCTGATTCCCTTCCTAATCCTGTCTTGAATATTACCGACACTGTCTCTGTCTTACCTATCAAATAGGTCCATGGATAATATACTAAAGGAAGAATCTCAAGAAGGAAATTGGGCCACCTATTGTTTCTCCGGTAACGATCTATGGTCCGAACCAACATTAGCCCAAGGTGAACTCATACTTCTGTCTCTAATAACCTCAATATTTGTGTTGAGAATGAAAATGATGCTCATACTCGTCTCTGATAATATTGGTATTTGTGCTAAAAATGATATGTGTACTGTGGAAGAAAATAGCAAAACTAATGATAGCAGTAATGATTGTACTAAGAAAGTTGTGGCTGATATGGCTGGGAATAAACGAGTTGAAGCAACTATTCCAGGTAGTGATATTGTTACAGGTGAGGTGAGTTAGTGGGAAAGGCACTAAAGGATGTGATAAACAAATAAGTGGCAATCATAAGGAGTTAGCCAAGTAAGAAATATTGAGGTTCTACAAGATGAAAGTGAAGCTTAACAATCTCAAACTAGCTCAACTGAAGCTCGTGGTGAAAGTCATTGTAAGAACTTTCCAAGTCAATCCAATCATGAGGCAATCATTATGCCTCAAGGACCAATGACAAGAGCTAGAGCTAAAAGACTTGAAGAGAGATTAAATGCTTGCTTCCAAGCTAAATTTCTAGCCCATCATGAAGAGTTGCAACCCTTGAAGCTCCAAGAGTCACTTGGGTGCAAAAGTCCTAATGAATCTGCAAAATTCAGATTCATCCCCGTGTTTAATGCTTGATTTATTAATTTATTTCAATGTATATACATTTATTAAGGTTCATGTATGTAGTTGAAGAGTTTTTGTTAAACCTAGTCAATTGGGTGAAAAGTTGTGTCCTTTCAAGTCGTCTTTTCAATTAGTATAAATACATATGTAGTTTGGTCATTGGAACACACTTGAGATTGACTGGAATTTCATTAGATTTTTTGTCTCTCAAGCTTTATGCTTTTTCTTTGTATTTTTGTGTTTAAAATGCATGTATTAGAACTTTCAATTTATTTTGATCGATTAGATTGTGGAGAGTTCAAAATCCTTAAGTTAGGAACAAGTTCTCCTTTCTTCTTGACATCGATCAATCTTCCAAGCCAAATATGTTTAGCTTTCTTGGGGTTGCTTACTAAATAGCTAATTGTGGTTATTCTTATTATCGTTGTGGGGCTTCACCTAGAATAAAGGGGTTCTCATACGTGATTGAGGTAAATCAAATGATAAAGGGAACTGTCTCAATTATGTTCAGGAGGCATACGAGCGATGGACAATGGCCAACGAGAAGGCCCGAGCCTACATCTTGGCAAATCTTTATGAAGTTTTTGCCAAGAAACATGAGCATCTGGTTTCAGCACGTGAGATCATGGAGTCCCTGCGAGGATATTTGGACAACCGTCTGAACCACTTTTGCATGAGGCTCTTAAATACATATTCAACTCCAAAATGGAAGAAGGCACCTCTGTTCGTGAGCATGTGCTTAACATGATGGTTCACTTTAATGTGGCGGAGTTGAATGGGTCTACCACCGATAAGGGCAGTCAAGTTAACATAATCCTGCATTCATTGCCCGAGAGCTCCCTGCACTTTGTTAGTAATGTGATTCTTAAGAAAGGGAAATATAACCTCACAACTCTCCTCACGAGTTGCAGACCTACCAATCGGAGAGGAAGAAGGGTGAGGCAAATGTTGCTTCATCCTCGAGGACATTCCATAGAGGTTCGACCTCAGGAACGAAGTCTACACCTTCTACTTCTAACTCTACAAAGGGGAAGAAGAAGAAGGGTGGCAAGGGAAAAGGGAAGACGCCTGCTAACCCACCGCCTGTCACCCCAAGGAGGCGTCCACCGGTTGAAAAGAGAAAGTGTTTCCACTGCAACTAGGATGTACTGGAAGATGAACTATCCTCGGTATCTGAAAGAGAAGAAAGCAGCCAAGGCTAAGGCCAAGGCCGATAAAGGTAAATGTGATTTACTTGTACTTGAAACTTGTTTAGTGGAGAATGATGATTCTGCTTGGATAATTGATTTGGGCGCTACTAACCACATTTGTTCTTCTTTTTAGGGGACTAGATCTTGGCGATAGTTGGAGGCTGATGAGATGACGATGTGAGTAGGCACCGGGTACGTCGTCTCAGCTGTGGCAGTGGGACGGCTCCAGTTAGCTTTACAGAATATGTTTCTTGTTTTGAATGATGTATATATTGTTCCCGAACTAAAAAGGAACCTTATTTCTGTAAAGTGTTTATTGCAATGTAAATATATTGTCTCTTTTAATGTGGATAAAGCGTTTATTCATAAAGATGGTGTTTTTATTTGTACTGAAAATCTCGAATCGAATTTATATGTGCTAAGGCCGTTAGCCATTAATTCCCTCCATAATACTGAATTGTTTAGAATTGCCGTACCTACAACAAAACGTCGACGAATTTCTCCAAAAGAAAATGCTCAACTTTGGCATCTACGTTTAGAGCACATCAATCTCAATAGGATTGAGAGATTGGTGACAAATGGACTTCTAAGTGAGTTAGAAGAATATTCTTTATCAGTGTGCGAGTCTTGCCTTGAGGGTAAGATGACTAAACGACCTTTTACTAGAAAAGGTTATAGAGCCAAAGAGTATCTTGAGTTAGTACATTTTGACCTTTATGGTCATATGAATGTGCAAGCCCGAGATGACTATGAGTATTTTATCAGTTTTACTAATGATTACTCCAAGTACGGGTATGTTTATCTTATGCAATGGAAGTCTGAATTCTTTGAAAGGTTCAAAGAGTTCAAGGCTGAAGTTGAAAACGTATTGGATAGACGGATTAAAACACTTCAATCGGATCGAGGTGGAGAGTTTTTGGACTCAGCATTCCATGACTATTTGATATAACATGGAATCGTTTTCCAACTCTCAGCGTCGGGTATACCTCAACAGAATCGTGTAGCGGAGAGGAGAAATAGAACCTTGTTGGACATGGTTTGCTCAATGATGAGTTACGTTTCTTTATTGGACTCGTTTTGGGGTTTCGCAGTGGAGACTGCTGATGACGGAAAATTAGATGTCAATTACGAGACACCTAAAATCTGGTGAAACGCAGTATGCGATGCATGTCTTAAGGTATGCTTTGATTATCATGCGTCGTGGTCATGCGTTGGAATGAACTATGCATTAACAAATGTATGCAATGACCATGCATTCCTGTCATAAGTTTTCTTACGTTCACACCAAGTATAACGCGAACGCAAGTTTCTCGGGTGATCCGAGGTGGAACACAGGGACTTGTAGCTAAATGAATGTGATATTGTGCATGCGGCGGTTAAATAAAAGAATGATGGAGGGGTTGCTAAGCTAACACTACTCCTACTCCTAACTAACAGACAACACAATGTGAATAAGAATGAGAGGTAAAGACACGACAACTATTGACAGGAAGTAAATGGATGAAAAAATAGATAAAATGTGGAGATGTCTTCATTGAAACCCTTAAAAGTGATCGCAAGGGCAACCTTAGTCAACGCAAGCCATGCGATAATGCTACACACACTTGAGCCTAACTCTAGGATGAATGCGATGTATCTGCGATAGTGCTAGGAAGCCTATGCCTGCCTAAACCTCCATAACCCGCTCACGTGCTCTCGTCGCATGAGCGTGATGGCCGCATACCACCGTATCCTACTTCCTGGACGCATGCAATATTCTCTCCGTAGGGTGCATACGCTGTGTGATAGCAAACGGAGCTTATCTCTAAGTTCCCCATTCTTGCTTATGCATTCCAATCCACTCTCTTGAGTTTTAGATTTGGATTTTAGATTACTCTCTCAAGTATGCCTAAATGTGAAGCATTCATAAGACAAGGTAACCGCATAGACTTTGCTGATATAAGATTATTCCTATCTCTAGTGAACAATAGCTTATATTGCTTCATGCAACCAACCATTTACCCTCACAGACAGTTAGTTATTGTTGATTTTACTCATAGACAAGCATTGCATCCGCCTATAGACAAGTGTAGCTATAGCTTCACACTAAGCAAATAAGTTTTACTCACACACTCACGCAACGCACATCTCTCGGTGGTTTTCTACATGCTTCATATCCCTAATCCACATGACTAAGTGTGCGATACTCTAGCAATCTCACTAAGTGATGCAATGAAAGTTAAGGATGCTAAGTAAACAAAGATGGAGATAAAATTGAAGTAAACACAGAAATGCATTGAACACATCATGTATTAATTCCTTAATCACAAAATGTCATAAAATACAATATAAGAAAAGGGAAGAAAATGAAATGACCAGCTGGAAGCAATGACTTACTTCTAGCGGATGTGCTCAAGGCTATCAGTGGTGCCATGGATGGGCGGTGGAGCTTACTCTCCCGAGATCTAGCTCCGGTCGTCTCTCGGAATGGAAGTAGGAGATGAAGAACTCTCAAGCTTTCTTCTCACGCATTTGTCTGGATTGTAGGGAAAAACCCAGGATAAGTTGAAATTCTGCTCATCGGGGTTCAAATTCTTACTCCTAATTTGAAAACAACAGATAGAAGGGGAATATAGATAACAAAGTCTTACACACCAAAAAAATGGTACCCTAGAGTAATTAATTACTCAACCTTATATTTCTACAATAAAAATAACATATAATAGCTTATCTATGACAATGAGAGTGAGAAAGAGAGAGTAAAAAGGAGGGAGGCAATAAACAAATTTCATAGTTGTGAAAAATACCTAAAGTTTTCAGCGAGGAGACAGGCATTTGTGTTGGAATCATCTCCACCAATTGGCAAGGCCATCTAGATCAAAGCTTCTGAGCAGTTTCTTCAGCTTGCTTAAACTGAAAATAAAACCGAACTGTCAATTAATGCCTTGAATACAACTAAGACGTCTCAAAATGAAAATTATGGGAAGAAAGAGTTTCACCTGATCTAGAGTTTCAATCTGATCCCTCCCACTGCATATCATATCAAAACAACCCTGATAAAACAAAAATTCATTTAAATCAAGAATTGCATTCAAATGGCAATCACTTCGCATCGAGACTGCACATATTCACACTAATAATTCTAACAACTGAAAGCTAGAAATCACTTCAAGAAAATTAACCTGATTGCGATATGGGTAGATAAATTTTGCAGTCAGTTCTACATATTTACATTTCATGATCCCTGTAGGACACCCTTGAAACCATACAACGTGCTTCCTTTTACATGAACCTGTAGGAAATCTTCACCAAAATCATAGAAGCTGCTAATTAGCCACAACTTGAACAAAAAAGCAAACATTTATTCTTGATTTATAAATGTGGACACAATGAGACCCTACCAAATAGTCCAGAAATCACATTATGCCCTCCCAGTGCTTGGCCACCAAACTAGACAACTCCGATCTTCAATTTCTTATTCACCTGCACCGAACTGGAATCACTTGGCACCAACATTGCCGACTATTGGCCGAAAAGATCAGGAAACAGCTTTGTGATATCGTCTGCACACACATATAACACAATTCAAACACTCTAAAACCTTAAGAAGTAGCAACTGGCCTCAAACGCATTCAGTAAAACTCAAGTTCCAAACAAAAGCGAGATTTACAATCATAAGCAAAACACAGTAAAAGAACAAACAAAACTCAATGCATGTCACTACTCTTCCTTCGGGACATCAATCAACTCAGAGCTAGGAGGGCCATCGAGGATTTTGAAGGGGTTTTTGAGAATAGAGGGAAAAGGGAGAGGTTGATCGATATGGTGGGCTTGGACTTCGCTATACACAATAGAAACACGGCCAATCTCCGACGGAGAAGATGCAATGATGGGGGAAACATCGGCATTAGCGATGAAAGGCGGAGACATTGGTAGGAGAGAAATGAAGATGAAAATGGGGAGATAGGTAGAGAAATGAAAGATTGAATCAATGAAAGAAGTCGAAAATTGAGTGTTCGACAAGGTCAAGAAGATGAAGGACGTGACTAGAATAAGAGGAAATAGCTTGTGGATGAAATGGATAACACTCTAAGAAGGGATTTCGGTTCTCCAAAAGCTCCATATGAGTCCCTGATGTGAGGATTTGGCCAGCAAGAGACTAGAATTTTTGTGGCTAAAACAACGAGAGAGAAAACACATTTGGTCTCCACGAAATTAATCAATTTGCATATAGATAAAGACCTCCACCAACATTTGATGAAAACCCAACCTTAGCAAAAAGAAAAGGCTTAAAACAAATCCCAACCAAAAACACCTAGAGACTCTAGTGGAAAAGGGACAACCAAGGTAAATGTTTAGAACTCGGCTATGCTCCACAAAACTTGCCACTTCAGGCCTAAGACATATAGGAGGTTTTTTGCAAGACATGGAAGGTATTAATAGTTCCCAAAGAACCAACCAAGAAAATAAATGAACTTTCTATGGGATTTTTAGTTTCCACCAAGAAGTGAGAACGTAAAAATAGCAAAACAAATAAATAGGCACTTCACAAGAGGACTGAGGACCCAAACGACTCAAAGAAAACTTTCATATAAACAAGAAAAGAATAAAAATGTACAAAATATTGAATGCAATATAACATGAAAATTGACTAATTTGAAAGTAAACAAGAAATCGAACAAAAAAAAAAAAAAAAACAAAATGAACCAATCACAAAAATTACGTCGTGTACTTATAGAAATGGTGTTTCCATATATTTTGTCTGTAATTGATTCAAGTGCAGTCTGCCCATTACTATAAGTAAACTGAAAAGTCAATGCATTCAAGTCAGATAAACATAAATACATCATTGTTGTAGTTGTCATGGATTATAAGATAAAGGTCATAATTTTCAACTAACATTTTGCAACAAAAACATTATGCTTCATCAAAAGGTTGCACTTTTACCAATAATTTCAATTAATTAAATATAAAGGGCAGTGCAAAATAATTTTTTTTTTAAAAAATCACCTTAATACCCCAATCGTATTCAGGTCCACCTAGATTGTGTGACTTGCACTCATTATAAATCATCCGTTGGCTTGTATAGAACCAAAAAAGATTATGCAAAAAGGCAAAGGAGCATGAGTATAAAATACAAAAAGTTAAAAGTGAATTTTTTTTATCCCCACTTGACATATTTAATCAATTCCAATTCTGATTTGTCAGTTACTAACTTAGGATTTTAATTTAAGATTCTATTCTGGAGATGAAAATACCCACGAACTAAAATGTCATCTCTTTTTTTTTGTCCATGCCGTATAGAATCATAAATCACAATCCTAAACAACTAATCACTCAAAGAACCGATTAAAAGAGAAATAAAATAAGTCAAAAAATAAAGATCAGCTAGTTTCAAGAAATCAAGGAACAGAAAAATCATAAACTCAAGTGTGACATAATATTTGACAAAGACTAATTCAAATATTTTTTAAAACAATGATAAAATAAAGAGCTAGATTTTAAGATAGAAAAATATTCTAGGCAAGATTTAGAGTTAATATGTGACTAAATCACTCAAATTTAATAGCCTGAAGGTAAAAGACTACTACAACTTTTTCATACCTTTTAGTGTGTTCTACTCCGTAACTTGAATTGGGGACAAAAATAAAGTGATTCAACCTAGCAAAAAAGTACATGATGAACTAACCAAATACAACAGTCGTAACAATTTTTTATATTGTTTAAACTAACATCCACACTAATGATACACACACGCAACACTAATGACCAAGTTACTTAACTAATATTTCAATATTTTAGCTTTAATGACATTTAGCTATAAACTAAATAATAATACATGAAGTATCAAATTTTAACAAAGGGCAAACAAAAAGAGAGAAAGAAATAGAAGAAAGGAGTATCAATGGAAATGAGATGAAGAAAACAGAAAAACAAAAAGATATTGAGATACAATCATATGAATGGAGAAAATTAAGCAAGAGATGGAGAAGATAGACGGAGAAACAGAGATGAAAAAATAAAGAAAAAGGAGAAAGAAGAAAAGGATAAAGAAAGACAAGAAGAAAGAAATCAAGTGAAATACCATAAGATGGAGAGAGAAAGAACTAGCCCTTCGTTTCGCCAACAAAGAAATCATCTTTGACGATTTCTCATTCCTTCTTTACCGAGCCGCCTCTCTTCGCCATTCGAAGTACTACCTCTACCTTCCCTTTTGAGAACATACCCAGGAGCCCTCCTTTTCCAATAATTAAAAGAAATACCATAAAGCTTCGTCTGTGATTTTGTCGGCCGGCCCTTTACAAGACAATACTGAGCAAAAATATACACCAACAAAATAGACATTACAATGAACTTAACACATTCCTAATAATTCATGTAAGAATGGAAACTACAAAGAAGTTAGATATCTCAGTTCCAACTATGCAATTTGACCCGAGACTTAATTAAAATATCTTATCCAAATTCTGAAAAATAGGTTCGATTTTCATCAATTTGGTTGTGTAAGATACCTATATCTAGATCACCTGCTCCATTCTTCTTTTAGATTTGAACTTGCATAATCAATGGTAGGATTCTGATCTGACCTCCTCACATGACAACTGGAGCGGCGTGAATTATAATATAAGACTGGGAAGGAGATTAAAGGAAACGACAGTTACTCTAGAAAGAGATCATATTACCATCTAGTTCCACCATTGTCTTCTTGATCACAGGCTTGAACTTACATGCCAAACGAATTCTACCTTTAGAAAGAGATCATCAAATGATAAATATTAAACTAGACTTCATGAAGATGTTCTATCAATCCAAAGCCTTTCAAAATTGTTAAGTGAAAAGATACTCCACTTTTATCCTTGTTTTTCTGATCTTACATGCACCTTGACTAGTCTTTATAGTATTGTATAAGTAACTATTAAGTTATTTGGATACTCTAAAAAAGAAAAAAATAAATAAACTTTTAAGTCTCATCAACTAGAAAATTGTTGTCTTTTTAATATAGATTGGAGAGTTTTTTTCATCTTTCATTTTTTTTCTTCTAGTGATCTCCATTGTTCTCATTTTGGCTGGATAATTGATACTCTGTTTATCATTTCCCTTCTTATTCCCCATAAAAAATATTCTATAAAAAAAATTATTAACGTGTTATTCAAGAAAACATGAGAACAGGAATGCACGTTTTCATGAAAAAATCATACCGTGTCTCCTCTCCACATCCATTAACGAAGTCAATGCAGTTTCGCCAGCCATCCAATCTTCAACAGAAGCAGCCAAATTTCCTACCCGGTATGCATAACTAGTAAGTAATAGAAATGAGGAAAAAATCTATGGAGGAAACTGATATCAAGAAAAAGAATGAAAGGTTAAAAGGTTAGAGACTAAAATGATCAGGAGGTACAAGAAGTGGGACAGACAGATCGATGATATTGGTCCAGTTTTTCCACTCTGGAGGAGAGCTCCAGCAGTGTAACCCAAAGCATAGCAATAAGTTGAATCAAAGTTCGTGGGTAAACCACACATCCCTTCGTACCTATAAGTCAAAAGAAGAAATAAACAGAGATAACACACAGAGCACTAACCAGCAAAGTACAATTTTTTTCGTATCATCTCATGGCCATTCGCTCGTACCATTGGTAAGTTTACATTTGAAAGTCAAGTTGCTGTAAGCCTAACCCATCACTTGATTGGCCATTTTCTTTACGAGTTCATAATGGAAGTCTAGATACTTGATACCCCTAATTATCAAATATGAATTTAAAAGATCTTGATGCATTTACCAACATGCATGTTTTTGAGATCTCAACTGATTTGCCTACTACCCAAGTGCTAAATATAATATGTGTTAATCACTAAATTATTAAACAGGAGCGTTTAAGTAAAACAGCAAAAGTTCAAGCACGAATAGAATAAGTACCCAAAGAAATGTGACTGCCCCTTGAATTGGCCGCCCATTATATGCACCTTGTTGCCTTCTCTTTTCCAACTCAATTTCATGGAAAGACGTGTATAAAACAAAAAGAAAAAACAATTACTTGGAATGGAGCGTTAAAGTAAAACAGCAAAAGTTCAAGCACGAGTAGTAAGTTTCATTTTCCATAGCCTATCCTCATCTATAATATCATGGGCAAGAATTTCATTGAGTTCCGAAATAAGCTATTGCACCTGTAGAAAGCGGGTTATAAATGATATCAGTTCAAGAATGACATATTGATCCCTTTAGACTCTCTCTTTAGACTCTTTCTCGAGTAGCTCTTTAGACTCTCTCTTTAGGTTCTCCATTTTCTTTATGTTGTGCTCGACATCGCTTTAGAGCTACTCGAGAGAGAGAGTCTAAAGAAAGAACCTAAGATTTGAAAGAGCTAAGTTAGAATCTAGACTCGAGAGAGCAAGATTATAACTGCATAAAATAAAGATAGGAACTTAGAGATAAATTCTGTTTGCCAACCTGCATCGCATGCATCCTAGAGATAGGTATGATATTATGTGGTCGCCTTATATGTGTATGTGTCATTTTTTCATCGCATAAATAAGAATAGAGGCTTATGTGTAGGTCCTATAGTCTTATCGCATACATCGCATGCGTTCTAGCATTAAAAGTCGTAGCATTCGCATCGAGAGATGATTTACAATTGTATGTGTGTTGCATGATCGCATAGCATGAACGCATCCTAAGAAGTGTTAGCCGAAACTCTTCTCAACCCATTCACCGCATACTCATCGCGTCTTCTGTTTTATAACTCTTTTCGAACTCCGCTGCATTTGTTTATTTTTATTACCACAAACAACATTCCTAATAACTACTTGATTTATTTGGTTACCGCAAATTCTTCTGATAAATTGCCACCGCATATTTTTTTCCCAAGTCCCTGTGTTCGACCCTGAACTTACCAAGAAACTCAGTGGGGTTTACACTTGAATTCCACTGAGAAAACTTAATCAACGCATTTTCATCCATAATTCCACCTCATAAAATAACGCATCAGGTGACATGGATGGGCGGTGGAGCTGACTCTCCCGAGATCTAGCTCCGATCGTAGGCTTTGGTCGTTTCTCAGAATGGAAGAAGGAGATGAAGAATTCTTAAGCTTTCTTCTCACGCATTTGTCTGGATCGCAGGGAAAAACTCTAGATAAGTTGACATTCTACTCACCGGCTTCTTTATATAGAGCTTGGATTGCCGACAGCATTAATGGACTGCTCTGATTCTGACATTCGCGACGCGTTAGTCCTTTCTAAATCTCTGCTGCTAATGGCATAGTAGGTGAAATGTCAACATCAGTTTTTTATTTTCCCAAGATGTACGTTGATGCGTTCATTCCACCAACCTTGCGCTGATCCTTCTATTATGCGTTATCGTGTAGCCGCAATCTTGTAGTGACCGCATTCGCTTAATATCGCAACTTCGACTCGGTGATCACAATCGCTTGACGAGCGCAACTACCATGCGATGGACGCATGCCTCGCCTTCATTTTGGCTTGCCCCCACATGTGTCATGCGGACATCCAATTACGAGCAAGACGCTCTTTCTCAAACTAGACTCATACATACTTAGCAGCGGAATTGCGGTCATTTGTTTATGCGTTGATCCTGGCAACTTACTTTCGTTTTGGCTTGCCCCCACGTATGTCTTGCGGACATCCAACTACAGGTATGTGTCATTCACAACTTAACTCTTATCAACATGTGTTTCTCCATTGCGTTGGCAGTGGAGTTGTTATTCTAATTTTCCTTTTTTTTCTTCATATAGCTAAAAATAGCAAGGTTGAAAATAAATACCTCACCCCAAAATTTAAAATGCGACAATGTCCTCCTTGCCAATAGATTGAAAGAAGTCATGCGATGTTCTTAAGAAGTTTGGTAAAGGATCAGTTTGAAAGAAAGCTAGCCGACCACTAACTTTTAAAAACATTTCTTGAGGTGATTGTCCTAAAAATAAGTTGACTCTAGTATATATATAAAAAAAAATAGATGCATGTGATTCATCATTGAAATCATAAATGGCAAAGAGAAAGCATGCGGCGACTTACTAAATTTATCAATGTTAAATGATTGCGGTAATCAAACAGGATGTGGTGATAAAACTTTCAAAATTAAAATACGATGCGATGGTGCAGAATTTGGAATAGAGTGAAGGAAAAACACAACCCCAAAATTTGCGCTGTCGTCGGCATTGTTTGTCGATGCCTCCTTCTTTGCGGCAATCTTCCTTTGCATTCCATCAAAGAAAACATTGAGAGGGTAATGATAATAATAAAGTAGTTGTATCTTCATGCAGCGCCTTCGCAATCGTGTGCCTTGATCGTTTGCAAAGAAAACATTGAGAGGGTAATGATAACAATAAAAGAAAGTTAGCAAAATTTTTCTCGCCCTTTTTTCTTTTTTTTTTTTGAAAGACGTAAAAGCAAATATATGATAACAGGTAATAATAAGGTGATGAAAGTTCATGAAGTATTGATGTAGAAAAAGGATATTCGAAAAGAATGCATCCGTGATGAGATCTTCACATAGTAGCTCAAGGACTACTTATTCCAAGCTGGGCCTTTCACGTCCACGGTGGCATTTTCTTCTTCTCTCGTTCTTCCAGAATCTTGACTGTTTTAATCCGGACCTTTTCTCGATTGATGTTTATTATGATTTCCTCTTTGTGCACATTACCAATCATTTTTTAATATATCTGCATAAATATCAGCAGAGCCTATTAAGAGTCTCATCTCATGAATGCGATATTCCATTTTTTCCTTGAGTTCTTGAAGAAACTACTTCAACTTTGAAAGAGTCACCAAAGTTCAATCCAAACGAAATATCAATTCTAAAGTAGTTACAAAGAGAAATGAGTACCTTGCAAGCAGAATCAAATCAAAAACTTGTGGTGACCTCTTTGCATTTGAGATCACCATCAATAGTTTTGGGCAACCAATCACTCGGGTTCAAATTCTTACTCCTAATTTGAAAACAATAGATAGAAGGGGAATATAAATAACAGAGTCTTGCACACACAAAAAATGGTACCCTATAGTAATTAATTACTCAACCTTATATTTCTGCAATAAAAATAACATATAATAGCTTATCTATGACAATGAAAGTAAGAAAGAGAGAGCAAAAAGGAGGAAGGCAATAAACAAATTTCATAGTTGTGAAAAATACATAAAGTTTTCAGCGAGGAGACAGACATTTGTGTTGGAATCATCTCCACCAATTGACAAGGCCATCCAAATCAAGCTTCTTAGCAGTTTCTTCAGCTTGCTTAAACTGGAAATAGAAACGAACAGTCAATTAATGCATTGACTAGATTTATAAATGTGGACACAATGAGACCCTACCAAATAGTCCAGAAATCACATTATGCCCTCCCAGTGCTTGGCCACCAGACTAGACAACTCCGATCTTCAATTTCTTATTCACCTGCACCGAACTGGAATCACTTGGCACCAACATTGCCGACGGTTGGCCGAAAAGATCAGGAAACAGCTTTGGGATATCATCTGCACGCACATATAACACACAATTCAAACACTCTAAAACCTTAAGAAGTAGCAACTGGCCTCAAACGCATTCAGTAAAACTCAAGTTCCAAACAAAAGCAAGATTTACAATCATAAGCAAAACAGTAAAAGAACAAACAAAACTCAATGCATGTCACTACTCTTCCTTTGAGACATCAATCAACTCAGTTACCAAACAGAGTACAAAAAAAAAAACACGTTATGAAGGCTAAAAACTCCAAAACAAGAAGAGAAAGTAAATGATCTATGGATAATAAACACCTGGATTGCCAGCGGCAGAGCTAGGAGGGCCATCGAGGATTTTGAAGGGGTTTTTGGGAATAGAGGGAAAAGGGAGAGGTTGATCGATACAGTGGGCTTGGACTTCGACATACACAGTAGAAACAAGGCCGATCTCCGACGGAGAAGATGTAATGACTAGGGAAACATCGGCATTAGCGATGAAAGGCGGAGACATTGGTAGGAAAGAAATGAAGATGAAAATGGGGAGATAGGTAGAGAAATGAAAGATTGAATCAATGAAAGAAGTGGAAAATTGAGTGTTCGACAAGGTCGAGAAGATGAAGGACTTGACTAGAATAAGAGGAAAGAGCTTGTGGACAAAATGGATAACACTCTCAGAAGGGATTTTGATGCTCCAAAAGCTCCATATGAGTCCCTGTTGTGAGGATTTGGCCAGCAAGAGACTAAAATTTTTATCGCTAAAACAACGAGAGAGAGAGAGAGAGAGAGAGGGTTTCAATGAAACGAAATTTTTCATTGAAAAAATGAATAGAGATATTTGGTCTCCAAGCGAATGTAACAATTTAGTCTACTTTAAAACACATTTGGTCTCCACGAAATTAATCAATTTGCATACAGATAAAGACCTCCACCAACATTTGATGAAAACCCAACCTTAGCAAAAAGAAAAGGCTTAAAACATAAATCCCAACCAAAAACACCTGGAGACTCTAGTGGAAAAGGGACAACCAAGGTAAATGTTTAGAACTCGGCTATGCTACACAAAACTTGCCAATTCAGGCCTAAGACATATGGGAGGTTTTTTGCAAGACATGGAAGGCATTAATAGTTCCCAAAGAACCAACCAAGAAAATAAATGAAATTTCTATGGGATTTTTAGTTTTCACCAAGAAGTGAGAACGTAAGAATAGCAAAACAAATAAATAGGCACTTGAGCTAGATTTTACAAAGACTAATTCAAGTGTGACATAATATTTGACAAAGACTAATTCAAATATTTTTTAAAACAAGGATAAATTAAAGAGCTAGATTTTAAGATAGAAAAAGCAAGATTTAGAGTTAATATGTGACTAAATCACTCAAATTTAATAGCCTGAAGGTAAAAGACTACTACAACTTTTTCATACCTTTTAGTGTGTTCTTCTACTCCGTAACTTGAATTGGGGACAAAAATGAAGTGATTCAGCCTAGCAAAAAAGTACATGATTAACTAACCAAATACAACAGTCGTAACAATTTTTTATATTGTTTAAACTAACATCCACACTAATGATACACACACGCAACACTAATGACCAAGTTACTTTACTAATATTTCAATATTTTAGCTTTAATGACATTTAGCTATAAACTAAATAATAATACATGAAGTATCAAATTTTAACAAAGGGCAAACAAAAAGAGAGAGAAATAGAAGAAAGGAGTATCAATGGAAATGAGATGAAGAAAACAGAAAAACAAAAAGATATTGAGATACAATCATATGAATGGAGAAAATTAAGCAAGAGATGGAGAAGATAGACGGAGAAACAGAGATAAAAAAAGAAAGAAAAAGGAGAAAGAAGAAAAGGATAAAGAAAGACAAGAAGAAAGAAATCAAGTGAAATACCATAAGATGGAGAGAGAAAGAACTAGCCCTTCGTTTCGCCAACAAAGAAGTCATCTTTGACGATTTCTCATTCCTTCTTTGCCGAGCCGCCTCTCTTCGCCATTCGAAGTACTACCTCTACCTTCCCTTTCGAGAACATACCCAGGAGCCCTCCTTTTCCAATAATTAAAAGAAATACCATAAAGCTTCGTCTATGATTTTGCCGGCCGGCCCTTTACAAGACAATACTAAGCAAAAATACACACCAACAAAATTAGACATTACAATGAACTTAACACATTCCTAATAATTCATGTAAGAATGGAAACTACAAAGAATTTAGGTATCTCACTTCCAACTATGGAATTTGACCCGAGACTTCATTAAAATATCTTATCCAAATTCTGAAAAATAGGTTCGATTTTCATCAATTTGGTTGTGTAAGATACCTATATCTAGATCACCTGCTCCATTCTTCTTTTAGATTTGAACTTGCATAATCAATGGTAGGATTCTGATCTGACCTCCTCACATGACAAATGAGCGGCGTGAATTATAATATAAGACTGGGAAGGAGATTAAAGGAAACGACAATTTACTCTAGAAGAGATCATATTACCATCTAGTTCCACCATTGTCTTCTTGATCACAGGCTTGAACTTACATGCCAAACGAATTCTACCTTTAGAAAGAGATCATCAAATGATAAATATTAAACTAGACTTCATGAAGATGTTCTATCAATCCAAAGCCTTTCAAAATTGTTAAGAGAAAAGATACTCCACTTTTATCCTTGTTTTTCTGATCTTACATGCACCTTGACTAGTCTTTATAGTATTGTGTTAGTAACTATTAAGTTATTTGGATACTCAAAAAAAGAAAAAAAAATAAACTTTTAAGTTTCATCAACTAGAAAATTGTTGTCTTTTTAATATAGATTGGAGAGTTTTTTTCATCTTTCATTTTTTTTCTTCTAGTGAACTCCATTGTTCTCATTTTGGCTGGATAATTGATACTCTGTTTGTCATTTCCCTTCTTATTCCCCATAAAAAATATTCTATAAAAAAAATTATTAACGTGTTATTCAAGAAAACATGAGAACAGGAATGCACGTTTTCATGAAAAAATCATACCGTGTCTCCTCTCCACGTCCATTAACGAAGTCAATGCAGTTTCGCCAGCCATCCAATCTTCAACAGAAGCAGCCAAATTTCCTACCCGGTATGCATAACTAGTAAGTAATAGAAATGAGGAAAAAATCTATGGAGGAAACTGATATCAAGAAAAAGAATGAAAGGTTAAAAGGTTAGAGACTAAAATGATCAGGAGGTACAAGAAGTGGGACAGACAGATCGATGATATTGGTCCAGTTTTTCCACTCTGGAGGAGAGCTCCAGCAGTGTAACCCAAAGCATAGCAATAAGTTGAATCAAAGTTCGTGGGTAAACCACACATCCCTTTGTACCTATAAGTCAAAAGAAGAAATAAACAGAGATAACACACAGAGCACTAACCAGCAAAGTACAATTTTTTTCGTATCATCTCATGGCCATTCGCTCGTACCATTGGTAAGTTTACATTTGAAAGTCAAGTAGCTGTAAGCCTAACCCATCACTTGATTGGCCATTTTCTTTACGAGTTCATAATGGAAGTCTAGATACTTGATACCCCTAATTATCAAATATGAATTTAAAAGATCTTGATGCATTTACCAACATGCATGTTTTTGAGATCTCAACTGATTTGCCTACTACCCAAGTGCTAAATATAATATGTGTTAATCACTAAATTATTAAACAGGAGCGTTTAAGTAAAACAGCAAAAGTTCAAGCACGAATAGAATAAGTACCCAAAGAAATGTGACTACCCCTTGAATTGGCCGCCCATTATATGCACCTTCTTGCCTTCTCTTTTCCAACTCAGTTTCATGGAAAGACATGTATAAAACAAAAAGAAAAAACAATTACTTGGAATGGTGCGTTAAAGTAAAACAGCAAAAGTTCAAGCACGAGTAGTAAGTTTCTTTTTCCATATACCTATCCTCATCTATAATATCATGTGCAAGAATTTCATTGAGTTCGAAATAAGCTGTTGCACCGTAGAAAGCAGGTTATAAATGATATCAGTTCAAGAATGACATATTGATCCCTTTAGACTCTCTCTCGAGTCTCTCTTGAGTAGCTCTTTAGACTCTCTCTTTAGGTTCTCCATTTTCTTTATGTTGTGCTCGACATCCCTTCAGAGCTACTCGAGAGAGAGAGTCTAAAGAAAGAACCTAAGATTTGAAAGAGCTAAGTTAGAATCTAGACTCGAGAGAGCAAGATTAGAACTGCATAAACAAAAGATAAGAACCTAGAGATAAATTCTGTTTGCCAACCTGCATCGCATGCATCCTAGGGATAGGTATGGTATTATGTGGTCGCCTTATATGTGTATGCGTCATTTTTTCATCGCATAAATAAGAATAGAGGCTTATGTGTAGGTCCTATAGTCTTATTGCATATATCGCATGCGTTCTAGCATTAAAAGTCGTAGCATTCGCATCGAGAGATGATTTACTATTGTATGTGTGTTGCATGATCGCATAGCATGAACACATCCTAAGAAGTGTTAGCCGAAACTCTTCTCAACCCATTCACCGCATACTCATCGCGTCTTCCGTTTTATAACTCTTTTCGAATTCCGCTGCATTTGTTTATTTTTATTACCATAAACAACATTCCCAATAACTACTTGATTTATTTGGTTACCGCAAATTCTTCTGAGAAATTACCACCGCATATTTTTTCCCAAGTCCCTGTGTTTGACCCTGGACTTACCAAGAAACTCAGTGGGGTTTTACTTGAATTCCACTGAGAAAACTTAAGTGCTCAACGCATTTTCATCCATAATTCCACCTCATAAAATAACGCATCAGGTGCCATGGATGAGCGGTGGAGCTGACTCTCCCGAGATCTAGCTCCGATCGTAGGCTTTGGTCGTTTCTCGGAATGGAAGAAGGAGATGAAGATTCTCAAGCCTTCTTCTCACGCATTTGTCTGGATCGTAGGGAAAAACTCTAGATAAGTTGGCATTCTGCTCACCGGCTTCTTTATATAGAGATTGGATCGCCGACAGCATTAATGGACTGCTCTGATTCTGACATTCGCGACGTGTTAGTCCTTTCTAAATCTCTGCTGCTAATGGCGTAGTAGGTGAAATGTCAACATCAGTTTTTTATTTTCCCAAGATGTACGTCAGCGTTCATTCCACCAACCTTGCGTTGATCCCTCTATTATGCGTTATCGTGTAGCCGCAATCTTGCAGTGACCGCATTCGCTTAATACCGCAACTTCGACACGGTGATCGCAATCGCTTGACGAGCGCAACTACCATGCGATGGACGCATGCCTCGCCTTCATTTTGGCTTACCCCTACATGTGTCATGCGGACATCCAATTATGAGCAAGACGCTCTTTCTCAAACTAGACTCATACATACTTAGCAGCGGAATTGCGGTATTTCTTTATGCGTTGATCCTGGCAACTTACTTTCGTTTTGGCTTGCCCCCACGTGTGTCTTGCGGACATCCAACTACAGGTATGTGTCATTCACAACTTAACTCTTATCAACATGTGTTTCTCCATTGCGTTGGCAGTGGAGTTGTTATTCTAATTTTCCTTTTTTTTCTTCATATAGCTAAAAATAGCAAGGTTGAAAATAAATACCTCACCCCAAAATTTAAAATGCGACAATGTCCTCCTTGCCAATAGATTGAAAGAAGTCATGCGATGTTCTTAAGAAGTTTGGTAAAGGATCAGTTTGAAAGAAAGCTAGCCGACCACTAACTTTTAGAAACATTTCTTGAGGTGATTGTCCTAAAAATAAGTTAACTCTAGTATATAAAAAAAAAAAGGTTTGTCCTAAAAATGCATGTGATTCATCATTGAAATCATAAATGGCAAAGAGAAAGCATGCAGCGACTTACTAAATTTATCAATGTTAAATGATTGCGGTAATCAAATAGGATGCGGTGATAAAACTTTCAAAATTAAAATACGATGCGATGGTGCAGAATTTAGAATGGAGTGAAGGAAAAATACAACCCCAAAATTTGCGCTGTCGTCGGCATTGTCTGTCGATGCCTCCTTCTTTGCGGCGATCTTCCTTTGCATTGCATCAAAGAAAACATTGAGAGGGTAATGATAATAATAAAGTAGTTGTATCTTCATGCAGCGCCTCCGCAATCGTGTGCCTTGATCGTTTGCAAAGAAAACATTGAGAGGGTAATGATAACAATAAAAGAAGTTAGCAAAATTTTTCTCGCCCTTTTTTCTTTTTTTTTTAAAGACGTAAAAGCAAATATATGAAAACAGGTAATAATAAGGTGATGAAAGTTCAAGAAGTATTGATGCAGAAAAAGGATATTAAAAAAGAATGCATCCGTGATGAGGTCTTCACATAGTAGCTCAGGGACTACTTATTCCAAGCTGGGCCTTTCACGTCCACGGTGGCATTTTCTTCTTCTCTCGTAAATCTTGACTTTTTTAATCCGGCGCTTTTCTCGATTGATGTTTATTATGATTTCCTCTTTCTGCACATTACCAATCATTTTTGAATATATCTGCATAAACATCAGCAGAGCCTATTAAGAGTCTTATCTCATGAATGCGATATTCCATTTTTTCCTTGAGTTCTTGAAGAAACTACTTCAACTTTGAAAGAGTCACCAAAGTTCAGTCCAAACGAAATGTGAATTCTAAAGCAGTTACAAAGAGAAATGAGTACCTTGCAAGCAGAATCAAATCCAAAACTTGTGGTGATCTCTTTGCATTTGAGATCACCAACAATAGTTTTGGGCAACCAATCACTCAGGTTCAAATTCTTACTCCTAATTTGAAAACAATAGATAGAAGGGGAATATAAATAACAGAGTCTTGCACACACAAAAAATGGTACCCTAGAGTAATTAATTACTCAACCTTATATTTATTTCTACAATAAAAATAACATATAATAGCTTATCTATGACAATGAGAGTGAGAAGAGAGAGCAAAAAGGAGGGAAGCAATAAAAAAATTTCATAGTTGTGAAAAATACATAAAGATTTCAGCGAGGAGACAGGCATTTGTGTTGAAATCATCTCCACCAATTGACAAGGCCATCCAGATCAAGCTTCTTAGCAGTTTCTTCAGCTTGCTTAAACTGAAAATAGAACCGAACGGTCAATTAATGCCTTAACTACAACTAAGACGTCTCAAAATGAAAATTCTTGGAAGAAAGAGTTTCACCTGATCTAGAGTTTCAATCTGATCCCTCCCACTGCATATCATATCAAAACCACCCTGATAAAACAAAAATTCATTTAAATCAAGAATTGCATTCAAATGGCAATCACTTCGCATCGAGACCACACATATTCACACTAACAATTCTAACAACTGAAAGCTAGAAATCCCTTCAAGAAAATTAACCTGATTGCGATATGGGTAGATAAATTGTGCAGTCAGTTCTACATATTTACATTTCATGATCCCTGTAGGACACCCTTGAAACCATACAACGTGCTTCCTTTTACTCACCTGTAGGAAATCTTCACCAAAATCATAGAAGCTGCTAATTAGCCACAACTTGAACAAAAAAGCAAACATTTATTCTTGATTTATAAATGTGGACACAATGAGACCCTACCAAATAGTCCAGAAATCACATTATGCCCTCCCAGTGCTTGGCCACCAAACTAGACAACTCCGATCTTCAATTTCTTATTCACCTGCACCGAACTGGAATCACTTGGCACCAACATTGCCGACTGTTGGCCGAAAAGATCAGGAAACAGCTTTGTGATATCATCTGCACGCACATATAACACAATTCAAACACTCTAAAACCTTAAGAAGTGGCAACTGGCCTCAAACGCATTCAGTAAAACTCAAGTTCCAAACAAAAGCGAGATTTACAATCATAAGCAAAACAGTAAAAGAACAAACAAAACTCAATGCATGTCACTACTCTTCCTTTGAGACATCAATCAACTCAGTTACCAAACAGAGTACAAAAAAAAAAAACACGTTATGAAGGCTAAAAACTCCAAAACAAGAAGAGAAAGTAAATGATCTATGGATAATAAACACCTGGATTGCCAGCGGCAGAGCTAGGAGGGCCATCGAGGATTTTGAAGGGGTTTTTGGGAATAGAGGGAAAAGGGAGAGGTTGATCGATACAGTGGGCTTGGACTTGGATATACACAGTAGAAACAAGGCCGATCTCCGACGGAGAAGATGCAATGACGAGGGAAACATCGGCATTAGCGATGAAAGGCGGAGACATTGGTAGGAGAGAAATGAAGATGAAAATGGGGAGATAGGTAGAGAAATGAAAGATTGAATCAATGAAAGAAGTGGAAAATTGAGTGTTCGACAAGGTCGAGAAGATGAAGGACTTGACTAGAATAAGAGGAAAGAGCTTGTGGATGAAATGGATAACACTCTAAGAAGGGATTTTGATTCTCCAAAAGCTCCATATGAGTCCCTGATGTGAGGATTTGGCCAGCAAGAGACTAAAATTTTTATGGCTAAAACAACGAGAGAGAGGGTTTCAATGAAACGAAATTTTTCATTGAAAAAATGAAAAGAGATATTTGGTCTCCAAGCGAATGTAACAATTTAGTCTACTTTAAAACACATTTGGTCTCCACGAAATTAATCAATTGGCATACAGATAAAGACCTCCACCACATTTGATGAAAACCCAACCTTAGCAAAAAGAAAAGGCTTAAAACATAAATCCCAACCAAAAACACCTGGAGACTCTAGTGGAAAAGGGACAACCAAGGTAAATGTTTAGAACTCGGCTATGCTACACAAAACTTGCCAATTCAGGCCTAAGACATATTGGGAGGTTTTTTGCAAGACGTGGAAGGCATTAATAGTTCCCAAAGAACCAACCAAGAAAATAAATGAACTTTCTATGGGATTTTTAGTTTCCACCAAGAAGTGAGAACGTAAGAATAGCAAAACAAATAAATAGGCACTTGAGCTAGATTTTACAAAGACTAATGCAAGTGTGACATAATATTTGACAAAGACTAATTCAAATATTTTTTAAAACAAGGATAAAATAAAGAGCTAGATTTTAAGATAGAAAAAGCAAGATTTATAGTTAATATGTGACTAAATCACTCAAATTTAATAGCCTGAAGGTAAAAGACTACTACAACTTTTTCATACCTTTTAGTGTGTTCTTCTACTCCACGACTTGAATTGGGGATAAAAATGAAGTATTCAGACTAGCAAAAAAAGTACATGATTATACTAAACCAAATACAACAAGTCGTACAATTTTTTATTTTGTGTTAAACTAAATCCACACTAATGGATTAAACACACGGGCCATCACTTTATTTTACACTCTATTACTAATATGTCAATATTTTTAGCTTTTTTGAATTTAGCTTTAAACTATATTAATAATACATGAAGTATCAAATTTTAACAAAGTGCAAACAAAAAGAGAGAGAAATAGAAGAAAGGAGTATCAATGGAAATGAGATGAAGAAAACAGAAAAACAAAAAGATATTGAGATACAATCATATGAAAGGAGAAAATTAAGCAAGAGATGGAGAAGATAGACGGAGAAACAGAGATAAAAAAAAGAAAGAAAAAGGAGAAAGATGGCAAAAAAAAAGAAATCAAGTGAAATACCATAAGATGGAGAGAGAAAGAACTAGCCCTTCGTTTCGCCAACAAAGAAGTCATCTTTGACGATTTCTCATTCCTTCTTTGCCAAGCCGCCTCTCTTCGCCATTCGAAGTACTACCTCTACCTTCCCTTTCGAGAACATACCCAGGAGCCCTCCTTTTCCAATAATTAAAAGAAATACCATAAAGCTTCGTCTATGATTTTGCCGGCCGGCCCTTTACAAGACAATACTAAGCAAAAATACACACCAACAAAATTAGACATTACAATGAACTTAACACATTCCTAATAATTCATGTAAGAATGGAAACTACAAAGAATTTAGGTATCTCACTTCCAATTATGGAATTTGACCCGAGACTTCATTAAAATATCTTATCCAAATTCTGAAAAATAGGTTCGATTTTCATCAATTTGGTTGTGTAAGATACCTATATCTAGATCACCTGCTCCATTCTTCTTTTAGATTTGAACTTGCATAATTAATGGTAGGATTCTGATCTGACCTCCTCACATGACAAATCGAGCGGCGTGAATTATAATATAAGACTGGGAAGGAGATTAAAGGAAACGACATTTACTCTAGAAAGAGATCATATTACCATCTAGTTCCACCATTGTCTTCTTGATCACAGGCTTGAACTTACTTGCCAAACGAATTCTACCTTTAGAAAGAGATCATCAAATGATAAATATTAAACTAGACTTCATGAAGATGTTCTATCAATCCAAAGCCTTTCAAAATTGTTAAGAGAAAAGATACTCCACTTTTATCCTTGTTTTTCTGATCTTACATGCACCTTGACTAGTCTTTATAGTATTGTATAAGTAACTATTAAGTTATTTGGATACTCTAAAAAAGAAAAAAATAAATAAACTTTTAAGTCTCATCAACTAGAAAATTGTTGTCTTTTTAATATAGATTGGAGAGTTTTTTTCATCTTTCATTTTTTTTCTTCTAGTTATCTCCATTTGTTCTCATTTTGGCTGGATAATTGATACTCTGTTTATCATTTCCCTTCTTATTCCCCATAAAAAATATTCTATAAAAAAAATTATTAACGTGTTATTCAAGAAAACATGAGAACAGGAATGCACGTTTTCATGAAAAAATCATACCGTGTCTCCTCTCCACATCCATTAACGAAGTCAATGCAGTTTCGCCAGCCATCCAATCTTCAACAGAAGCAGCCAAATTTCCTACCCGGTATGCATAACTAGTAAGTAATAGAAATGAGGAAAAAATCTATGGAGGAAACTGATATCAAGAAAAAGAATGAAAGGTTAAAAGGTTAGAGACTAAAATGATCAGGAGGTACAAGAAGTGGGACAGACAGATCGATGATATTGGTCCAGTTTTTCCACTCTGAAGGAGAGCTCCAGCAGTGTAACCCAAAGCATAGCAATAAGTTGAATCAAAGTTCGTGGGTAAACCACACATCCCTTTGTACCTATAAGTCAAAAGAAGAAATAAACAGAGATAACACACAGAGCACTAACCAGCAAAGTACAATTTTTTTCGTATCATCTCATGGCCATTCGCTCGTACCATTGTAAGTTTAATTGTTGAAGTCAAGTTAGCGTAAATCTCATCCTTCTATCGCAGCGCCATTTATCTTTACGAAGTTATAATAGTCTAGATACTTGGTATCCCCTAATTATCAAATATGAATTTAAAAGATCTTAATGCATTTACCAACATGCATGTTTTTGAGTTCATAACTTATTTGCCTACTACCCAAGTGCTAAATATAATATGTGTTAATCACTAAATTATTAAACAGGAGGGTTTAAGTAAAACAGCAAAAGTTCAAGCACGAATAGAATAAGTACCCAAAGAAATGTGACTACCCCTTGAATTGGCCGCCCATTATATGCACCTTGTTGCCTTCTCTTTTCCAACTCAATTTCATGGAAAGACATGTATAAAACAAAAAGAAAAAACAATCACTTGGACAGGAGCGTTAAAGTAAAACAACAAAAGTTCAAGCACGAGTAGTAAGTTTCATTTTCCATAACCTATCCTCATCTATAATATTTATTTTTCCATACCTAGAATTCATCTATATAATATCATGGGCAAAAAATTTTTATTGAGTTCCGAATTAAGCTGTTTTACACCTGTAGAATGCGGTTATAAATGATTACAGTTCAAGAATGACATATGATCCCTTTAGACTCTCTCCACCCCCCCACTTTAGACTCTCTCCCGAGTTCACTCTCGAAGTAGCTCTTTAGGACTCTCGTTAGGTTCTCCATTTTCTTTATTGTTGTGCTCGCATCCCTCAGAGTACTCGTGAGAGAGAGTCTAATAGAAAGAACCTAAGATTTGACAAAGAGCTAAGTTAGAATCTAGACTCGAGAGATGCAAATGATTAGAATGCATAAACAAAAGACAGGGACTTAGAGATATGAATAAATTCTTTTTGCCCAACCCCTCTACCTGCATCGCATGCATCTAGAGATAGGTATGTATTATGGATAGGCCTTATATGTGTGTGTGTCATTTTTTCTTCGCATAAATAAGAATAGAGGCTTATGTGTAGGTCCTATAGTCTTATCGCATATATCGCATGCGTTCTAGCATTAAAAGTCGTAGCATTCGCATCGAGAGATGATTTACTATTGTATGTGTGTTGTATGATCGCATAGCATGAACGCATCCTAAGAAGTGTTAGCCAAAACTCTTCTCAACCCATTCACCGCATACTTATCGCGTCTTCCGTTTTATAACTCTTTTCGAACTCCGCTGCATTTGTTTATTTTTATTACCACAAACAACATTCCCAATAACTACTTGATTTATTTGGTTACCGCAAATTCTTCTGAGAAATTACCACCGCATATTTTTTCCCAAGTCCCTGTGTTCGACCCTGGACTTACCAAGAAACTCAGTGGGGTTTACACTTGAATGCCACTGAGAAAACTTAAGTGCTCAACGCATTTTCATCCATAATTCCACCTCATAAAATAACGCATCAGGTGCCATGGATGGGCGGTGGAGCTAACTCTCCCGAGATCTAGCTCCGATCGTAGGCTTTGGTCGTTTCTCGGAATGGAAGAAGGAGATGAAGAATTCTCAAGCCTTCTTCTCATGCATTTGTCTGGATCGTAGGGAAAAACTCTAGATAAGTTGAGATTTTGCTCACCGGCTTCTTTATATAGAGATTGGATTGCCGACAGCATTAATGGACTGCTCTGATTCTGACATTCGCGACGCGTTAGTCCTTTCTAAATCTCTGCTGCTAATGGCGTAGTAGGTGAAATGTCAACATCAGTTTTTTATTTTCCCAAGATGTACGTTGATGCGTTCATTCCACCAACCTTGCGTTGATCCCTCTATTATGCGTTATCGTGTAGCCGCAATCTTGCAGTGACCGCATTCGCTTAATACCGCAACTTCGACACGGTGATCGCAATCGCTTGATGAGCGCAACTACCATGCGATGGACGCATGCCTCGCCTTCATTTTGGCTTGCCCCCACATGTGTCATGCGGACATCCAATTACGAGCAAGACGCTCTTTCTCAAAGTAGACTCATACATACTTAGCAGCGGAATTGCGGTCATTTGTTTATGCGTTGATCCTGGCGACTTACTTTCGTTTTGGCTTGCCCCCACGTGTGTCTTGCGGACATCCAACTACAGGTATGTGTCATTCACAACTTAACTCTTATCAACATGTGTTTCTCCATTGCGTTGGCAGTGGAGTTGTTATTCTAATTTTCCTTTTTTTCTTCATATAGCTAAAAATAGCAAGGTTGAAAATAAATACCTCACCCCAAAATTTAAAATGCGGCAATGTCCTCCTTGCCAATAGATTGAAAGAAGTCATGCGATGTTCTTAAGAAGTTTGGTAAAGTATCAATTTGAAAGAAACCTAGCAGACCACTAACTTTTAGAAACATTTCTTGAGGTGATTGTCCTAAAAATAAGTTGACTCTAGTATATATATAAAAAAAAAAAAAAATAGATGCATGTGATTCATCATTGAAATCATAAATGGCAAAGAGAAAGCATGCGGCGACTTACTAAATTTATCAATGTTAAATGATTGCGGTAATCAAACAGGATGCGGTGATAAAACTTTCAAAATTAAAATACGATGCGATGGTGCAGAATTTGGAATAGAGTGAAGGAAAAATACAACCCCAAAATTTGCGCTATCGTCGGCATTGTCTGTCGATGCCTCCTTCTTTGCGGCGATCTTCCTTTGCATTGCATCAAAGAAAACATTGAGAGGGTAATGATAATAATAAGGTAGTTGTATCTTCATGCGGCGCCTCCGCAATCGTGTGCCTTGATCGTTTGCAAAGAAAACATTGAGAGGGTAATGATAACAATAAAAGAAAGTTAGCAAAATTTTTCTCGCCCTTTTTTTTTTTTTTTTTGAAAGAAGTAAAAGCAAATATATGATAACAGGTAATAATAAGGTGATGAAAGTTCATGAAGTATTGATGCAGAAAAAGGATATTAAAAAAGAATGCATCCGTGATGAGGTCTTCACATAGTAGCTCAGGGACTACTTATTCCAAGCTGGGCCTTTCACGTCCACGGTGGCATTTTCTTCTTCTCTCGTTCTTCCAGAATCTTGACTGTTTTAATCCGGAGCTTTTCTCAATTGATGTTTATTATGATTTCCTCTTTGTACACATTACCAATCATTTTTGAATATATCTGCATAAACATCAGCAGAGCCTATTAGAGTCTATCTCATGAATGCGAGATTCCATTTTTTCCTTGAGTTCTTGAAGAAAAACTACTTCAACTTGAAAGAGTCACCACAAGTTCAGTCCAAACGATAAATTATGAATTCTAAAGCAGTTACAAAGAGAAATGAGTACTTGCTCATAGCAGAATAAAATCCAAAACTTGTGGTCACACTCTTTGCATTTGAGATCACCATCAATAGTTTTTGGGCAACCAATCACTCGGGTTTTCAAATTCTTACTCCTAATTTGAAAACAACAGAAAGAAGTGGGATAGATAACAGAGTCTTGCACACAAAAAATGGTACCCTAGAGTAATTAATTACTCAACCTTATATTTCTGCAATAAAAATAATATATAATAGCTTATCCATATATGACAATGAGAGTGTGAAAGAGAGCAAAAAGTAGGGACGTAATAAACAAATTTCATAGTTATGAAAAATAACTAAAGTTTTCAGCAAGGAGACAGGCATTTGTGTTGGAGTCATCTCCACCAATTACAACAAGGCCATCCAGATCAAGCTTCTGAGCAGTTTCTTCAGCTTGCTTAAATTGAAAATAGAAGCGAACTGTCAATTAATGCCTTGACTACAACTAAGATGTCTCAAAATGAAAATTCTGGGAAGAAAGAGTTTCACCTGATCTGGAGTTTCAATCTTATCCCTCCCACTGCATATCATATCAAAACTACCCTGATAAAAGAAAAATGCATTTAAATCATGATTGCATTCAAATGGCATTCAATTCGCATCGTCCACACAAATATTCAACTAAACAATTCTAACAATGAATGCTTAGAACATATAAGAAAAATCCCTTCAAGAAAATTAACCTGATTGCGATATGGGTAGATAAATTGTGCAGTCAGTTCTACATATTTACATTTCATGATCCCTGTAGGACACCCTTGAAACCATACAACGTGCTTCCTTTTACATGAACTTGTAGGTAATCTTCACCAAAATCATAGAAGCTGCTAATTAGCCACAACTTGAACAAAAAAGCAAACATTTATTCTTGATTTATAAATGTGGACACAATGAGACCCTACCAAATAGTCCAGAAATCACATTATGCCCTCCCAGTGCTTGGCCACCAAACTAGACAACTCCGATCTTCAATTTCTTATTCACCTGCACCGAACTAGAATCACTTGGCACCAACATTGCCGACTGTTGGCCGAAAAGATCAGGAAACAGCTTTGTGATATCATCTGCACGCACATATAACACAATTCAAACACTCTAAAACCTTAAGAAGTGGCAACTGGCCTCAAACGCATTCAGTAAAACTCAAGTTCCAAACAAAAGCGAGATTTACAATCATAAGCAAAACATAGTAAAAGAACAAACAAAACTCAATGCATGTCACTACTCTTCCTTTGAGACATCAATCAACTCAGTTACCAAACAGAGTATAAAAAAAAACACGTTATGAAGGCTTCCGAAACAAGAAGAGAATGTAAATGATCTATGGATAATAAACACCCGGATTGCCAGCGGCAGAGCTAGGAGGGCCATCGAGGATTTTGAAGGGGTTTTTGGGAATAGAGGGAAAAGGGAGAGGTTGATCGATACAGTGGGCTTGGACTTGGATATACACAGTAGAAACAAGGCCGATCTCCGACGGAGAAGATGCAATGACGAGGGAAACATCGGCATTAGCGATGAAAGGCGGAGACATTGGTAGGAGAGAAATGAAGATGAAAATGGGGAGATAGGTAGAGAAATGAAAGATTGAATCAATGACAGAAGTGGAAAATTGAGTGTTCGACAAGGTCGAGAAGATGAAGGACTTGACTAGAATAAGAGGAAAGAGCTTGTGGACAAAATGGATAACACTCTCAGAAGGGATTTTGATGCTCCAAAAGCTCCATATGAGTCCCTGATGTGAGGATTTGGCCAGCAAGAGACTAAAATTTTTATGGCTAAAACAACGAGAGAGAGAGAGAGAGAGGGTTTCAATGAAAAGAAATTTTTCATTGAAAAAATGAAAAGAGATATTTGGTCTCCAAGCGAATGTAACAATTTAGTCTACTTTAAAACACATTTGGTCTCCACGAAATTAATCAATTTGCATACAGATAAAGACCTCCACCAACATTTGATGAAAACCCAACCTTAGCAAAAAGAAAAGGCTTAAAACATAAATCCCAACCAAAAACACCTGGAGACTCTAGTGGAAAAGGGACAAAGGTAAATGTTAGAAATCGGCTATGCTACACAAAATCTTGCAATTCAGGCCTAAGACATATGGAAGTTTTTTTGCAAGACGTGGAAGGCATTAATAGTTCCCAAAGAACCAACCAAGAAAATAAATGAACTTTCTATGGGATTTTTAGTTTCCACCAAGAAGTGAGAACGTAAGAATACCAAAACAAATAAATAGGCACTTGAGCTAGATTTTACAAAGACTAATTCAAGTGTGACATAATATTTGAGAAAGACTAATTCAAATATTTTTTTAAACAAGGATAAAATAAAGAGCTAGATTTTAAGATAGAAAAAGCAAGATTTAGAGTTAATATGTGATTAAATCACTCAAATTTAATAGCCTGAAGGTAAAAGACTACTACAACTTTTTCATACCTTTTAGTGTGTTCTTCTACTCCGTAACTTGAATTGGGGACAAAAATGAAGTGATTCAGCCTAGCAAAAAAGTACATGATTAACTAACCAAATACAACAGTCGTAACAATTTTTTATATTGTTTAAACTAACATCCACACTAATGATACACACACGCAACACTAATGACCAAGTTACTTTACTAATATTTCAATATTTTAGCTTTAATGACATTTAGCTATAAACTAAATAATAATACATGAAGTATCAAATTTTAACAAAGGGCAAACAAAAAGAGAGAGAAATAGAAGAAAGGAGTATCAATAGAAATGAGATGAAGAAAACAGAAAAACAAAAAGATATTGAGATACAATCATATGGATGGAGAAAATTAAGCAAGAGATGGAGAAGATAGACGGAGAAACAGAGATAAAAAAAGAAAGAAAAAGGAGAAAGAAGGACAAGAAGAAAGAAATCAAGTGAAATACCATAAGATGGAGAGAGAAAGAACTAGCCCTTCGTTTCGCCAACAAAGAAGTCATCTTTGACGATTTCTCATTCCTTCTTTACCGAGCCGCCTCTCTTCGCCATTCGAAGTACTACCTCTACCTTCCCTTTCGAGAACATACCCAGGAGCCCTCCTTTTCCAATAATTAAAAAAAATACCATAAAGCTTCGTCTGTGATTTTGTCGGCCGGCCCTTTACAAGACAATACTGAGCAAAAATATACACCAACAAAATAGACATTACAATGAACTTAACACATTCCTAATAATTCATGTAAGAATGGAAACTACAAAGAAGTTAGATATCTCACTTCCAACTATGGAATTTGACCCGAGACTTAATTAAAATATCTTATCCAAATTCTGAAAAATAGGTTCGATTTTATTCCATTTGGTTGTGTAAGATACCTATATCCAGATCACCTACTCCATTCTTCTTTTAGATTTGAACTTGCATAATCAATGGTAGGATTCGGATCTGACCTCCTCACATGACAAATGGAGCGGCGTGAATTATAATATAAGACTGGGAAGGAGATTAAAGGAAACGACATTTGCTCTAGAAAGAGATCATATTACCATCTAGTTCCACCATTGTCTTCTTGATCACAGGCTTGAACTTACTTGCCAAACGAATTCTACCTTTAGAAAGAGATCATCAAATGATAAATATTAAACTAGACTTCATGAAGATGTTCTATCAATCCAAAGCCTTTCAAAATTGTTAAGAGAAAAGATACTCCACTTTTATCCTTGTTTTTCTGATCTTACATGCACCTTGACTAGTCTTTATAGTATTGTATAAGTAACTATTAAGTTATTTGGATACTCTAAAAAAGAAAAAAATAAATAAACTTTTAAGTCTCATCAACTAGAAAATTGTTGTCTTTTTAATATAGATTGGAGAGTTTTTTTCATCTTTCATTTTTATTCTTCTAGTGATCTCCATTTATTCTCATTTTGGCTGGATAATTGATACTCTGTTTATCATTTCCCTTCTTATTCTCCATAAAAAATATTCTATAAAAAAAATTATTAACGTGTTATTCAAGAAAACATGAGAACAGGAATGCACGTTTTCATGAAAAAATCATACCGTGTCTGCTCTCCACATCCATTAACGAAGTCAATGCAGTTTCGCCAGCCATCCAATCTTCAACAGAAGCAGCCAAATTTCCTACCCGGTATGCATAACTAGTAAGTAATAGAAATGAGGAAAAAATCTATGGAGGAAACTGATATCAAGAAAAAGAATGAAAGGTCAAAAGGTTAGAGACTAAAATGATCAGGAGGTACAAGAAGTGGGACAGACAGATCGATGATATTGGTCCAGTTTTTCCACTCTGGAGGAGAGCTCCAGCAGTGTAACCCAAAGCATAGCAATAAGTTGAATCAAAGTTCGTGGGTAAACCACACATCCCTCGTACCTATAAGTCAAAAGAAGAAATAAACAGAGATAACACACAGAGCACTAACCAGCAAAGTACAATTTTTTTCGTATCATCTCATGGCCATTCGCTCGTACCATTGGTAAGTTTACATTTGAAAGTCAAGTAGCTGTAAGCCTAACCCATCACTTGATTGGCCATTTTCTTTACGAGTTCATAATGCAAGTCTAGATACTTGATACCCCTAATTATCAAATATGAATTTAAAAGATCTTGATGCATTTACCAACATGCATGTTTTTGAGATCTCAACTGATTTGCCTACTACCCAAGTGCTAAATATAATATGTGTTAATCATTAAATTATTAAACAGGAGCGTTTAAGTAAAACAGCAAAAGTTCAAGCACGAATAAAATAAGTACCCAAAGAAATGTGACTGCCCCTTGAATTGGCCGCCCATTATATGCACCTTGTTGCCTTCTCTTTTCCAACTCAATTCCATGGAAAGACATGTATAAAACAAAAAGAAAAAACAATTACTTGGAATGGAGCGTTAAAGTAAAACAGCAAAAGTTCAAGCACGAGTAGTAAGTTTCATTTCCCATAATCTATCCTCATCTATAATATTTATTTTTCCATAACCTATCCTCATCTATAATATCATGGGCAAAAATTTTATTGAGTTCCGAAATAAGCTGTTGCACCTGTAGAAAGCGGGTTATAAATGATATCAGTTCAAGAATGACATATTGATCCCTTTAGACTCTCTCTTTAGACTCTCTCCCGAGTCTCTCTCGAGTAGCTCTTTAGACTCTCTTTAGGTTCTCCATTTTCTTTATGTTGTGCTCGACATCCCTTCAGAGCTACTCGAGAGAGAGAGTCTAAAGAAAGAACCTAAGATTTGAAAGAGCTAAGTTAGAATCTAGACTCGAGAGTGCAATGATTAGAACTGCATAAACAAAAGACAGGAACCTAGAGATAAATTCTTTTTGCCAACCTGCATCGCATGCATCCTAGAGATAGGTATGATATTATGTGGTCGCCTTATATGTGTATGTGTCATTTTTTCATCGCATAAATAAGAATAGAGGCTTATGTGTAGGTCCTATAGTCTTATCGCATATATCGCATGCGTTCTAGCATTAAAAGTCGTAGCATTCGCATCGAGAGATGATTTACTATTGTATGTGTGTTGTATGATCGCATAGCATGAACGCATCCTAAGAAGTGTTAGCCAAAACTCTTCTCAACCCATTCACCGCATACTTATCGCGTCTTCCGTTTTATAACTCTTTTCGAACTCCGCTGCATTTGTTTATTTTTATTACCACAAACAACATTCCCAATAACTACTTGATTTATTTTTTGGTTACCGCAAATTTCTTTGAAACAGAATTTGCATTAGACTACTATAAAATTCCTGCATTCGACCTGGGACTTACCAAGAAACCTCATTTAGGGTTTACAATTGATTGTATATGATGAAAAACTAAGTGCTCAAACGCATTTTCATTCATAATTCACCTCTTAAAAAACGCATCAGGTGCCATTGGATGGGCGGTGGAGCTTAACTCTCCCAGAGATCTAGACTCGATCGTAGGCTTTGGTCGTTTCTCGGGAATGGAAGAAGGAGATGAAGAATTCTCAAGCCTTCTTCTCACGCATTTGTCTGGATCGCAGGGAAAAACTCTAGATAAGTTGACATTCTGCTCACCGGCTTCTTTATATAGAGCTTTGATCGTCGACAGCATTAATGGCCTGCTCTGATTCTGACATTCGCGACGCGTTAGTCCTTTCTAAATCTCTGCTGCTAATGGCGTAATAGGTGAAATGTCAACATCAGTTTTTTATTTTCCCAAGATGTACGTTGATGCGTTCATTCCACCAACCTTACGTTGATCCCTCTATTATGCGTTATCGTGTAGCCGCAATCTTGCAGTGACCGCATTCGCTTAATACCGTAACTTCGACACGGTGATCGAACGCTTGATCGAGCGAATACCATGCGATGGACGCTTGCCTCGGCCTTCACTTTGGCTTGCCCCACATGTGTCATGCGGACATCCAATTTCGAGCATGACGCTCTTTCTCAAACTAGACTCATACATACTTAGCAGCAGAATTGCGGTATTTGTTTATGCGTTGATCCTGGCGACTTACTTTCGTTTCGGCTTGCCCCCACGTGTGTCTTGCGGACATCCAACTACAGGTATGTGTCATTCACAACTTAACTCTGATCAACATGTGTTTCTCCATTGCGTTGGCAGTGGAGTTGTTATTCTAATTTTCCTTTTTTTTCTTCATATAGCCAAAAATAGCAAGGTTGAAAATAAATACCTCACCCCAAAATTTAAAATGCGGCAATGTCCTCCTTGCCAATAGATTGAAAGAAGTCATCCAATGTTCTTAAGAAGTTTGGTAAAGGATCAGTTTGAAAGAAACCTAGCAGACCACTAACTTTTAGAAACATTTCTTGAGGTGATTGTCCTAAAAATAAGTTGACTCTAGTATATATATAAAAAAAAAAAAAAAAAAAATAGATTAGATTGATTCATCATTGGAAATCACTTTGTAAATATGTGCAAAGAGAAAGCATTGGAGCACTTCAAGTTGGGGACGGGGAGGCGACTTACTTATATTTATCAATGTTAAATGATTGCGGTAATCAAACAGGTTGCGGTGATAAAACTTCAAAAATTAAATTACGATGCCGATGGTGTAGATTTTGGAATAGACGTGAAGATAAAATACAAACCCAAAATTTGCGCAGTCGTCGGCATTGTCAGTCGATGCCTCTTCTGGCCGGCGATCTTCCTTTGCATTGCAATAAAGAAAACATTGAGGGGTAATGATAATAATAGGTAGTTGTATCTTCATGAGGCGCCTCAGCAAAAAATCGTACACCTTGATCGTTGCAAAGAAACATTGAGAGGGTAATGATAAAATAAAAGAAATGTTAGCAAAAATTTTTCTCGCCCTTTTTTTTTTTTTGAAAGAAGTAAAAGCAAATATATGATAACAGGTAATAATAAGGTGATGAGAGTTCATGAAGTATTGATGCAGAAAAAGGATATTAAAAAAGAATGCATCCGTGATGAGGTCTTCACATAGTAGCTCAGGGACTACTTATTCCAAGCTGGGCCTTTCACGTCCACGGTGGCATTTTCTTCTTCTCTCGTTCTTCCAGAATCTTGACTGTTTTAATCCGGAGCTTTTCTCAATTGATGTTTATTATGATTTCCTCTTTGTACACATTACCAATCATTTTTGAATATATCTGCATAAACATCAGCAGAGCCTATTAAGAGTCTCATCTCATGAATGCGATATTCCATTTTTTCCTTGAGTTCTTGAAGAAACTACTTCAACTTTGAAAGAGTCACCAAAGTTCAGTCCAAACGAAATATGAATTCTAAAGCAGTTACAAAGAGAAATGAGTACCTTGCAAGCAGAATCAAATCCAAAACTTGTGGTCACCTCTTTGCATTTGAGATCACCATCAATAGTTTTGGGCAACCAATCACTCGGGTTCAAATTCTTACTCCTAATTTGAAAACAACAGATAGAAAGGGAATATAAATAACAGAGTCTTGCACACAAAAAATGGTACCCTAGAGTAATTAATTACTCAACCTTATATTTATTTCTACAATAAAAATAACATATAATAGCTTATCTATGACAATGAGAGTGAGAAAGAGAGCAAAAAGGAGGGAGGCAATAAACAAATTTCATAGTTGTGAAAAATTACTTTTTTTTTTTTTTTTCCCCCCCCCCCCCCCCCCCCCCCCCCCCCCCCCCCCCCCCCCCCCCCCCCCCCCCCATATATTTTATTTATTTTTTTTTTTTTTTAAGTTTTCAGCGGAGGAGACAGGCATTTGTGTTGGAATCATCTCCACCAATTGACAAGGCCATCCAGATCAAGCTTTTAAGCAGTTTCTTCAGCTTGCTTAAACTGAAAATTGAACCGAACCGTTAATTAATGCCTTGACTACAACTAAGACGTCTCAAAATGAAAATTCTGGAAAGAAAGAGTTTCACCTGATCTAGAGTTTCAATCTTATCCCTCCCACTTCATATCATATCAAAACCACCATGATAAAAGAAAAATGCATTTAAATCAAGAATTGCATTCAAATGGCAATCACTTCCATCAAGACTGCACATATTCACACTAACAATTCTAACAAGTGAAAGCTAGAAATCCCTTCAAGAAAATTAACTTGATTGCGATATGGGTAGATAAATTGTGCAGTCAGTTTTACATATTTACATTTCATGATCCCTGTAGGACCACCCTTGAAACCATACAACGTGCTTCCTTTTACTCACCTGTAGGAAATCTTCACCAAAATCATAGAAGCTGTTAATTAGCCACAACTTGAACAAAAAAGCAAACATTTATTCTTGATTTATAAATGTGGACACATTGAGACCCTACCAAATAGTCCAGAAATCACATTATGCCCTCCCAGTGCTTGGCCACCAAACTAGACAACTCCGATCTTCAATTTCTTATTCACCTGCACCGAACTGGAATCACTTGGCACCAACATTGCCGACTGTTGGCCGAAAAGATCAGGAAACAGCTTTGTGATATCATCTGCATGCACATATAACACAATTCAAACACTCTAAAACCTTAAGAAGTGGCAACTGGCCTCAAACGCATTCAGTAAAACTCAAGTTCCAAACAAAAGCGAGATTTACAATCATAAGCAAAACATAGTAAAAGAACAAACAAAACTCAATGCATGTCACTACTCTTCCTTTGAGACATCAATCAACTCAGTTACCAAACAGAGTAAAAAAAAAAACACGTTATGAAGGCTAAAAACTCCAAAACAAGAAGAGAATGTAAATGATCTATGGATAATAAACACCCGGATTGTCAGCGGCAGAGCTAGGAGAGCCATCGAGGATTTTGAAGGGGTTTTTGGGAATAGAGGGAAAAGGGAGAGGTTGATCGATACAGTGGGCTTGGACTTCGATATACACAGTAGAAACAAGGCCGATCTCCGACGGAGAAGATGCAATGACGATGGAAACATCGGCATTGGCGATGAAAGGCGGAGACATTGGTAGGAGAGAAATGAAGATGAAAATGGATAACACTCTAAGAAGGGATTTTGATGCTCCAAAAGCTCCATATGAGTCCCTGATGTGAGGATTTGGCCAGCAAGAGACTAAAATTTTTATGGCTAAAACAACGAGAGAGAGGGTTTCAATGAAACGAAATTTTTCATTGAAAAAATGAAAAGAGATATTTGGTCTCCAAGCGAATGTAACAATTTATTCTACTTTAAAACACATTTGGTCTCCACGAAATTAATCAATTTGCATACAGATAAAGACCTCCACCAACATTTGATGAAAACCCAACCTTAGCAAAAAGAAAAGGCTTAAAACATAAATCCCAACCAAAAACACCTGGAGACTCTAGTGGAAAAGGGACAACCAAGGTAAATGTTTAGAACTCGGCTATGCCACACAAAACTTGCCAATTCAGGCCTAAGACATATGGGAGGTTTTTTGCAAGACGTGGAAGTCATTAATAGTTCCCAAAGAACCAACCAAGAAAATAAATGAACTTTCTATGGGATTTTTAGTTTTCACCAAGAAGTGAGAACGTAAGAATAGCAAAACAAATAAATAGGCACTTGAGCTAGATTTTACAAAGACTAATTCAAGTGTGACATAATATTTGACAAAGACTAATTCAAATATTTTTTAAAACAAGGATAAAATAAAGAGCTAGATTTTAAGATTTAAAAGCAAGACTTAGAGTTAATATGTGACTAAATCACTCAAATTTAATAGCCTGAAGGTAAAAGACTACTACAACTTTTTCATACCTTTTAGTGTGTTCTTCTACTCCACAACTTGAATTGGGGATAAACATGAAGTGATTTAACCTAGCAAAAAAATACATGATTAACTAACCAAATACAACAGTCGTAACAATTTTTTATATTGTTTAAACTAACACCCACACTAATGATACACACACGCAACATTAATGACCAAGTTACTTTACTAATATTTCAATATTTTAGCTTTAATGACATTTAGCTATAAACTAAATAATAATACATGAAGTATCAAATTTTAACAAAGGGCAAACAAAAAGAGAGAGATAGAAGAAAGGAGTATCAATGGAAATGAGATGAAGAAAACAGAAAAACAAAAAGATATTGAGATACAATCATATGAATGGAGAAAATTAAGCAAGAGATGGAGAAGATAGACGGAGAAACAGAGATAAAAAAAAAAAAAAAAAAAGGAGAAAGAAGAAAAGGATAAAGAAAGACAAGAAGAAAGAAATCAAGTGAAATACCATAAGATGGAGAGAGAAAGAACTAGCCCTTCGTTTCGCCAACAAAGAAGTCATCTTTGACGATTTCTCATTCCTTCTTTGCCGAGCCGCCTCTCTTCGCCATTCGAAGTACTACCTCTACCTTCCCTTTCGAGAACATACCCAGGAGCCCTACCCGACGAACAAACAATTAGTCGCATGCCTCGGGATCTCAGAGTCAATACCAGCGGATCTTCTCGCAAGTATTTAGAATATTGACCATGATAGCAATGCTGACATTCTCACCTACCACGTTAGACGATAACGACTTATCAGAGTGGGAATTCCACCTCCATATTTCACCTTGATTCTTCATCGAAGCTTCGCCGAAGCAAGAGTCTAAAAGGGCTTTCTGCATTCATCCAACCATTATATCACAAGCAGCCTCAACATTCATCTGTGAGAAGCAAGAGATTACTAACAACTGCCCTTCACCTTATTTCTCTATCTTCTTAGTTGTTGTAGCCTTTTGTTTAAGAGATAGTTCATTTGTGTATTCAACAACTATTTTAATATCATCATGTTCACTTTCATCATCTTATCTATCCTCACTTTGGCTTTATCTCTTGTCATAAGTAACTAATTCTAATGGGGTAAGGGTGAAGATTAATATCATGATCTAAGTAGAATTTGTGGAAGTTATTTTGTTTGCTTAATATATGAGTATTAAAATGATTGCCTATGAGTACTCAATGAGTCATGTAGACTAACAACCTGAGACGGAAAGTAGTTGTGGATCTCATTAAGCAAAGCAAGAAATATTTGTCAACCCCGAAGCTTATTTTCTCTACTTGTGTATGTTATATAAGATTAAGTGTAAGTTAATACTAGGTTGTAGGGAAAGCTTGAGGATGCTAAGGAAGGAAAGAAAAATGATTTCAAGTGTTGATTACTAAGGGCTCTCGGGTGCTAAGTGAAAGAAGTGTAAGTTAATACTAGGTTGTAGGGAAAGCTTGAGGATGCTAAGGAAGGAAAGAAAAATGATTTCATGTGTTGATTACTAAGGGCTCTCGGGTGCTAAGTGAAAGAGTAAGAAGCCTTGGTTAAGGAGAGAAATTTTGACTAAGTGTTGAAGGTCATGATGCATTGACGGTCATGCTGAGGTGTGCGATGGCCTAAGCATCTTAAGGTTAAGATGAAAGCTAGTGGTGTGAAGAAGAACATTGGCTAAGTGTTGGCCGAGAAGATGATGCCATGCGTTGAGCCTGGGCTATGCACTAGTCGAGCCTCACGTTGAGGTTAGTTGGGCAAGGACGCGCGCATGGGCGAGAATGCCTTAAGCGATGCGGCTTGTGCGTGCATTGGTGTGCAATGGTCGGGCAAGGATGTGTGTAAAGTAGGCCCATGCGATGATCTTGAGACTAGGCATCGGGTGCGAGTAAGGGCGCTGAGACGTGCACTAGCTAAGAGGTGTATGCGTCCAAGTAAAGCCATGCGTTGGTAAGAGTTAGTAAGCTATGTGTTGGTGATTAGGGGAAGCTTTTCAGCTTAATCACCGATTGTAGTGGCCAGTTGTCGAGATTAGAAGGTTTAATGTTGACTTAGTGGGATAGGTGGCAGCCTAAGTGTAATTAAGGTCATGCATCTCTTAATCTAAAAGGGAAGCCTCAGTTCAAGAACTTGGTTTGGACAATTCTCTAGTGTTAAAGGGGTGATTCCACAGCCATTTGAAGGCTTGAGGAGTGTAGATGAAGCTATGAGGTTGCTGGAAGGAAATTCTTAAGAATTCGAGTTGACATCAGAAGATTTCCTCAAGAGGTCAAGCTCTCAGGTGATTCTGAGCAGGGTGTGAAGATTGAAAAATTCTGACCATATCGTGAAGAATTTGAAGCTCAAATTTTAAGGTAAGTAAGTTAAGACGATTTTAAACAAGTTTGTAGAAGGAAATTTCCCAAAATAATGTTTGGAAAAATAAGTAAATTCAGCTTGAAGTTGAATTTGTATTTTTGGGTTGAATAAGCATGTAGCTGGAACAGTTGAGCACGCAGGCAACTCAACCGGGAAGGCTACAGATGCGCGCAAAGGCAGAATGACGCAAGGCGTTGCATGGGTGTGTACGCTAGGTTGCGCACGAGGGTTGTACAAGTGTGCGCGCGAGGCGCTGCATGCAAAGGTTGAGTATGCATTGATGCGCGTAGTTGCGTTAAAAGACAAAATTTACTCCTCGTGCTTAGAAATATGTCTTCGTTGGCTATCCTCTCCATCAACGTGGGTATAAGTGTTCTCATCCACCCTCCCACAAGTATTTTATTTCGATAAATGTCACCTTTCAAGAGGATCAACCCTTCTTTTCTATTAGTCATTTTCAGGGGGAGAGCTCTAATGAAGAGACTAATTGGCCCCCGTCTTCGATCTTTTCTGATTCCCTTCCTGATCCTATCTTGAATATTACCGACACTGTCACTGTCTTACCTACCAAATAGGTCCATGGATAACATACTATAGGAAGAATCTCAAGAAGGAAATTGTGCCACCTATTGTTTCTCCGGTAACGATCTATGAGTACGACCCAACATTAGCCCAAGGTACTCATACTTTTGTCTTTAATAACCTCGATATTTGTGTTGAGAATGATAATGATGCTCATACTCGTCTCTAATAATATTGGTATTTGTGCTAAAAATGATGTGTACTGTGGAAGAAAATCGCAAAACTAATGATTGTACCAAGAAAGTTGTGGCTGATATGGCTGGAAATAAACAAGTTGAAGCAACTATTCCAAGTAAGAAATATTGAGGTTCTACAAGATGATAGTTAAGCTCAACAATCTCAAACCAGCTCAACTGAAGCTCGTTATGAAAATCATTGGAAGAACTTTCTAAGTCAATCCAATCATGAGGCAATCATTATGCCTCAGGGACCAATGACAAGAGCTAAAAAACTTGAAGAGGGATTAAACGCTTGCTTCCAAGCTAAATTTCCAGCCCATCACGAAGAGTTGCAACCCTTGAAGCTCCAAGAGTCACTTGGGCACCCAAAAGTCCTAATGAATCTGCAAAATTCAGATTCATCCTCGTGTTTAATGCTTGATGTATTAATTTATTTCAATGTATTTACATTTATTAAGGTTCAAGAGTTTTTGTTGAACCTAGTCAATTAAGTGAAAAATTGTGTCCTTTCAAGTTGTCTTTTCAATTAGTATAAATACCTATGTAGTTTGGTCATTGGAACACACTTGAGATTGAATGAAATTTCATTAGAGTTTTTGTCTCTCAAGCTTTATGCTTTTTCTTTGTATTTTTGTGTTTAAAATGCATGTATTAGAACTTTCAATCTAGTTTGATCAATTAGATTGTGGAGAGTTCGACTTCTTAAAGTTAGTAACAAGTTCTCCTTTCTTCTTGATCATCGACCAATCTTCCAAGCCAAATATGTTTAGCTTTCTTGGGGTTGCTTATTAAATAGTTATTGGGGTTATTCTTATTATCGTTGTGGGCCCTCAATCACGTATGAGAACCCCTTTATTCTAGGTGAAACCTCACAACGATAATAAAAGTAACCCCAATTAACTATTTAGTAAGCAACCCCAAGAAAGCTAAACATATTTGGCTTGGAAGATTGATCGATGATCAACAAGAAAGGAAAACTTATTCCTAACTTCAAGAATTCGAACTCTCCACAATCTAATTGATCAAACTAGATTGAAAGTTCTAATACATGCATTTTAAACACAAAAATACAAAGAAAAAGCATAAAGCTTGAAAGACAAAACCTTTAATGAAATTCCATTCAATCTCAAGTGTGTTCCAATGACCAAACTACATAGGTATTTATACTGATGGAGAAGACAATTTGAAAAGACACAACTTTTCACCTAATTGACTAAATTCAATAAAAACTCTTTGAGGACATACATGAACCTTAATAAATGTAAATACATTGAAATAAATTAATACATCAAGCATTAAACACGGGGATGAATCTGAATTTTGCAGATTCATTAGGACTTTTGGGTGCCCAAGTGACTCTTGGAGCTTCAAGGGTTGCAACTCTTCGTGATGGGCTGGAAATTTAGCTTGGAAGCAAGCGTTTAATCCCTTTTCAAGTTTTTTAGCTCTTGACATTGGTCCTTGAGGCATAATGATTGCCTCATGATTGGATTGACTTGAAAAGTTCTTACAATGATTTTCACCACGAGCTTCAGTTGAGCTGGTTTGAGATTGTTGAACTTCACTTTCATCTTTTAGAACCTCAATATTGCTTACTTGGCCAACTCCTTATGATTGTCACTATTTGCTTATCAGAATGGAACTCTACGCTAGAGACTAAGTGTGGAATTTCTAATGGAAGGTCAGATAGAGTAAAAGGTGGAGATTCCTCCCTTGATCTTCCTATTGCCTTAAGAAAAAGAATCAAGTCCTGCCTTAAGCACCCAATGCGGAGTTATCTGTCGTATGGTAACCTTTCACCTGAGTTCAGAGCTCTTACTACAAGTCTATAAACAGTAACGATACCAAATAATTTATAAGTAGCAATGGAAATCCCCGAGTGAAAAACTACAATTATGGAAGAAATGAGGGCTCTTGAGAAAAACAATACTTGGGATCGTCTGTCTCTTCCTAAAGAGCATAAGACGGTTGGATGCAAATAGGGGTTCACCATAAAGTACAAGTCTGATGGGACGCTTGACAGTTATAAGGTCAGGCTAGTTGCTAAAGGATTTACTCAGACCTTTGGAATAGACTACTCTAAGACTTTTTCTCTGGTTGCAAAACTAAACACAGTTCGACATGGTTGTGAACAAAGACTGGCCCTTCCATCATCTAGATGTGAAAAATGCATTTCTCAATGGTGAGTTAAAAGAGGAAGTCTACATGAGTCCTCCAGGTTTTGAAGCTCAGTTTGATCACGAAGGGTGTAAGCTAAGAAAGTCATTATACAGATTAAAATAGTCTCCAAGAGCGTGGTTCGACAGGTTTACTACCTTCGTTAAATCTCAAGGTTATACTCAGGGACACTCTGCTTACAAAAAGGTCAGTGTCAGGAAAGAGTGTCGTTCTCATTGTATACGTGGATGATATTGTGTTATCCCGATGATACTACAGAGATTGACAGACTGAAAAAGAAAATGGCTAAGGAGTTTGAGATTAAAGACCTCGGAAGATTCAAGTACTTTCTTGGGACGAAAGTAGCACGATTAAAAGAGGGAATTTCAGTCTCTCAACAGAAATATACACTTGACTTGATAAAAGAAACAAGTATAACTGGATGCAAAGTTGATAACCCCGTAGAAGTCAATACCAAGCTTGGCGACTCTATTAACTTTCCTGTTAATAAAGAAAGATATCAATGTTAGTAGGGAAACTAATTTACCTATCCCATACTAGACCAGACATATCCTACGTCGTTAGTGTGGTAAGCCAGTTTATGCAAGCACTATGAAGAGCATATGAAGGTTGTTGAACGCATCCTAAGATATTTACAAACTACTCCCAGTAAGGGTTAGATGTTCAAGAAAACTGACAAACGAGGTATCTCACTTATACTGACACTGACTGGACAGGCTCTATTGTAGACAAAAAGTCACATTTGGGTACTGTACCTTTTTGTGGGGAAATCTTGTCACTTGGAGAAGTAAGAAACAAATGGTGGTTGTTAGAAGCAGTGTTGAAGCAGAATACATGGCTATAAGTCTGGGAATATGTGAAGAAATCTGGTTAAAGAAAGTTTTGTCAAACCTGTGTCGGGATTGTGATCATCTGATGAAGCTCTACTGTGACAACAAAACTGCAATAAGTATAGCAAATAATCTGGTTCAAGATGATAGAACCAAACACGTTGAAATCGATAGACACTTCATCAAAGAAAGATTGGACAGTGACAGTATCTACATTCAATACATCTCTTTCGGTCAACAGGTCACAAACATCTTCATAGACAAAAGGACTTAACAGACAGAGTTTTGATTTTTGTGTCAGCAAGTTAGGTCTTACTAACATCTATGCCCCAATTTGAGAGAGAGTGTTGAAAATAAAAAAGGACTTCACTTTTGAACCCTAAGGGCATTTTAGTAGTTTCATCTTACCCTAGTCTGTATTAGGGTTTCCTACATCTCTATTTATATTTGTGCCCTGTTCTGTATGAAACATAGAAAATAATAATAAAAAGAGTGATTGCATCGTGGTTTTTTCTCCCTGTTCTAGGATTTTCCACGTAAAATGTTGTGTTCTTCTCTTCTCTTTGTTTCATCAAATAGGAACCTTCCCCTCTTGTATCAAACACTTTATTCATTCTAATAAAATATTCATAATCTTGATTCTTGGAGAGAATTCTCCTTTTATCTCCTTTAGGAGACATCAATTTGGTACCAGAGCATCCGTGGGCCAATATTGACTGCCGCCAGTGGAACTCCAAGAAACTCTTAGTGACGTCAATCACAAAAGGAAGCTTTGTGAGTTTTCCTCATTGTCGAACAACTAACATCTAATTAGGAGGAACCCTTGAAATTCCAAGAAAGAAAGAAGAAACCGAGGATTTATCAAGATTTTGCAAGAATTGACTATTATCGATCAAAGAAGACGTCCAAGAAAAAAAAAATCAGCAGTTGGTATAGGCAAGAAAATAAAATTTACTTCCAAAAACAAAGTTGGAATTCTGACTCAAGTGGTTCAAAAGAAGAATTCCAACATACTAATTTTGTCCATGCTCGATTTTCTCAAAGCACCTATCATTATCCACATTGGAAATTTAATTCTAGTGATTCTAGTGACTCCAATGATGTTTCTAAGGCAATTTGGGGTGGGATAAGAAGGCAAAAATATCGAAAAAGGTCCAAAGATCCAATCAAACCCATGTTTCAAGATATCAACGTGAAGATTGGGAGTTAGATGAATTAAAGAATTATCAAGAATCATCAAGAATGGATTTTTACAGCCCAAGAAAAATGTTCAAGACACAAAATTACTCTTTTGGTTATGAAACACGATCACGAAAGGTTGATTCAAGAGAATCAATGGATGAGTCCTATACCCATCATGAGATTAAAACATATTAAAGAATCCACCAAAATGACTATTTAGATCCTGTAGCAGATATAAAGAAAACAATAAAATAAATCCAACGTTCGTTGGGGAAAATGAATCAACATATTGATCAACTATCAATTCATTTGCAAGAGTTCAAGAATGGATGAGAGCTCCAGTAGTGTAACCCAAAGCATAGCAATAAGTTGAATCAAAGTTCGTGGGTAATGGAAGTCTAGATACTTGGTATTCCCTAATTATCAAATATGAATTTAAAAGATCTCAATGCATTTACCAACATACATGTTTTTCAGATCTCAACTGACTTGCCTACTACCCAAGTGCTAAATAAATAATGTGTTATCACTAAATTATTAAACAGGAGCGTATAAGTAAAACAGCAAAAGTTCAAGCACGAATAGAATAAGTACCGAAAGAAATGTGACTGCCACTTGAATTGGCCACCCATTATATGCACCTTCTTGCCTTCTCTTTTCCAACTCAGTTACATGGAAAGACATGTATAAAACAAAAAGAAAAAACAATTACCTGGACATTTCCGTGTGGATCTCTTTCAAGCAACAATTGTTCTTGGATTGCTTGTGGAAAAAATTCAAAAAGGTGATGAGATTGAGTAGTAAGTTTCTTTTTCCATAACCTATCCTCATCTATAATATTTCTTTTTCCATAACCTATCCTCATCTATAATATCATGGGCAAGAATTTCATTGAGTTCCGAAATAAGTTGTTGCACCTGTAGAAAGTGAGCTATATATGATATCAGTTCAAGAATGACATATTGATCCCAAGAATCTTGGGTTTAGTGGATAGTGAGCATACAACCAAAAGAAATAAACACAATTATTTACAATAACAAAAGAAATACCTCCGGAATGAAGTCAATCAAACCCTCAGGAATAAGTACAACACCATAATTAATAACCAAGTTCAAAACATTTACTAATTACATCGATAATATAGTCTGTAACGTTTTTCAAGGTAAGCTTCTTAGCCGCAACCTGCAAAACACATTGTAAATTCGATGTACCCTATAAACTAAAGCTCTATTAATATATGAGTCAACATTCAAAACAAATTATTTTTTGTCTGGAAATTTTGTCGCCTGCATACATTCAAAACCAATAAATCTCTATGAGTCAACTACAACTAGGTGGTAGAGAACAAATTTTTCAAAGCTGACAAAAAAAGGCATCCGATATCACTTAGGCAATTGAATATGATATGGGATGTCAATCCTTAGTTCCATTACACCATATTAAAAGTTTCAACCTAATTCCATGAATCTTTTGTTTATCACAAATTTTTATCTTTACCCTAAGTTTTGTTTGATATTTACCATTCTATGTAAAAATGCAAGAAGATGAAATTCTGAAACAGGATATATTAACTGACTCAACAATTTCAATTTTCATGTTTACATGAGAGTATCTGTTGCAGAGATTATTAGTTATTACTGAGACAAAATCTAGTTCTCAAAGGGAATAAACAACCCTAGGGTTGCATGTGGAGGTAAATGCCCTTCTTGACAAAGATTTCTATCTGGTAAAGCATGTGGAGATAAATGTCCTCCTTGACAAAGGTTTCTATCTTAAGTAGTTTAAATAAAGCAGCTACCTTTTCTCCAATAATAATAATATTTGGATGAGTTTGCAAAGCACACTCTAGTGTGATGTGAGAAGCAGCACGACCCATAAGTCGTCCAACTGTGGATATATGTACACTGTTAATGCAATATGATAATAAACTTGAAACTTGAGTGAGAAAAAAAAGGTATCAACATCACAACAATAAAAAAGTACAATCTCACATTAGGTTAATAAAATTGAGTAGCCGTGAAGTGCTCTGTTTTTTACAGATGAGGCAACAAGATGGGCTTTATTATTGATATTATCTACTTATTTATAAATATATATTTTTAAAAAAGTGGACATAGCTGAACTTGAAATACTGGTAATGTCAATATTTCAGTTATTATGAACATGTCAGCACATCAGAACTATTTTTAGTTTCAATTTCATTAAGTAAAATGCTTACAGTGGTAATATTTTCCTGTAGATCGAGCATCAACCATCACATTACCAATCATTTCTGAATATATCTGCATAAACATCAGAAGAGCCTATTAAGCGTCTCATCTCATGAATGCGACATTCCATTTTTTCCTTGAATTCTTGAAGAAACTACTTCAACTTTGCAACAGTCACCAAAGTTGAGTCCAAACGAAATATGAATTCTAAAGCAGTTACAAAGAGAAATGAGTACCTTGCAAGCAGAATCAAATCCAAAACTTGTGGGGACCTCTTTGGATTTGAGATCACCATCAATAGTTTTTGGGCAACCAATCACTCGGGTCTTCATATTCTTACTCCTAATTTGAAAACAATCGAAAGAAGGGGAATATAGATAACAGAGTCTTGCACACAAAAAAAAAAAAAAAAAAACAGGAGCGTTTAAGTAAAACAGGAAAAGTTCATAATGGATTTGGCATATTTTCAAAACCTGATAACATAATGGATTTCTGATTTTCTCTTGCTTAAACAACCATACTAATGATGGTCTATGAATCCTTGAAGAATGCATATCCCACTCACTTTCAGTCACCAATTAGAACAATATTCTTTCGACTTCTGAACTGTAGGAAGTGTGGCAACTAGCATCAGCAACAGACCTACAAAACCCATATATATTCACCATTTGTGTGACCATAAATGGGTCATGGTATCCACATAGTAAGCCACTTTTGATGACAAGAATATACTGGAACATGCTAAACCATCTTCTCATCAACAAGTCTGGCAAAGAGGTATTCATGTGGTGAGTACATAGACAACAGATATATACCAAAAAGAGGATACAAGAAAGAAGAAACAAAAGTGTGTTACCTATCATCATGTAATGAACTTACATATAGTAACAACAAAACAGCAGACTAACAAGAAGAAAGATCTGAATCATTGGAGCTTTTCTGTCCAAGTAGAAACCAAAACAAGTTCCTCTTCAGTTACATTGATAGTTGCTAAAAGCCAAGGTAGTGTGTTGTACATACATCAAGAGCACAATTTTTCATTTCTTTGGTGATAGAGTTGTCCATGACAGTATTGACATGACTATATATATAGAACTCCTTGAGAAGGTATAAAGAATGTAAAAGTTGACCTGGTTGTGTTTCGAATGTACTAAGACGAAATAAAACTACATGTTCTAATACTTCTTGAATTGATGTTGCTAGATGTGGCACCCTATGAGATGGAGACTTCATAATCGTGACCAGGATTGCACGGGTTGTTGCAAATGTGTCTGGATGTATGCCCATCTCCCCAGTCACATTCTTACGGAGCATACTCGTCAAAATAAGAACTAGTTCTTCAATACGAGATACAACCACTACTCCAGGACACTGAGAAATGCATTTCAAAATGAGACCAAGTGTTTGGCTGTGAATTGGATGGAAAGGAACTTCAGCAACATGACCCAACACTAGAATTAGTGTTGCAAAACCGACCGCAAGCCTTTGATTGAAGGGCAATTCAGCTCTTGAAAGAAGATCAAGGGCCTGAAGACGCAAGCCCTTGTTAAGGGATCCTTACCTTCAGCAATGTGCAACTCATTTCATTATCCTAGAATTCGAAGTTTCTGGCATATGTTCTATTTTGAAAAAAGAATGTCTAGTTTTCATGTATTTAACAGCACAAAAATAGCTAGATATCTATGACCTTGACTAGTTTTCATGTATTTACCAACACAAAAATAGCTAGATATCTACGACCTTACTTGAACAGGAACTATTTTATAGGTTGTACATATGTGTCCTTGAGTTCTAAAAAAAATCGCTAGATGTCTTTATCTCTGACAGATTATGCTTGTTCAAGAATTTTCAAGACTACGATTAGGATTTGTTTCATAGGTTGTACATCTGTGTCCTTTCGATCTAAAAAAAATAGCTAGATATCTTTATCCCTGACAGATTATGCTTGTTCAGAATTTTCAGGACTACGATTGCTCACCTGAAAATCGTAATATCTCAAATACATAATCCACTATATTTTCTTCAACCAATAGTTGGTTTGGCTTGATGGAAGTGCCCTCTGAGGACAGATAACTAATTATTAGCTCCACAGTGTTAAGTTGGAGATCTTAGTCTGACGAAAGCAGAGGACCTTTGATAGAAACTTAAGAGTTGATATGCCATTGCAAAATTTTAGTCATTCAGGGCAGCGTTTGTTAATTTATTGGAAAAGAAGTCGATTAAAATCTTTGGATAAGTGATCTTATCTTGTTTACGGGATTGACTAATCAGAATTTAGAAACTTAGAGTTGAGCTAAGAAGTCGGTCGGGTAGATGAAAAGTCATCTGGGTATATCTTTTGGGGGTAGAATATCGAATTGAAACCTATAACCATACTGTAGATGCACAGCTATGTGGTTGAGCTGAATTTTGTAAAATGGTTCTTCAAGTCTGGAAAAAACTTGCACATGAACAAAATGTTTTGAGTTGCATTTTCTTTTAGCTTTTGCTTTCTTTCTTCAATATCCTGGCAAGCAACTTTGTTGGTGGAATGGCATATCCTAAGTCCGAGCTCAAATAGGTCGATTTATCTTGTTGCTTTGGAATTTCAAATTTTTTATTCATTTTGGGCCACTACTCTAATTGGGATTTAAGTAGTGAATAAACTTAATTTCTACTCCTTCCATAGAGTGTTTGAAAATTTTCTGTTATCGGCCTTGCCACAAGATGGTCATGGATCTTTCTATGGGGTTTTCATATTTTAGTTCATTTTATGCTGTTCTTGTACTGATAAAATTAATTTCTTTTGGGGCTGCTTAGTTATGATAAGCAGAGAGATTTATAATTTTCAATAAAGCTATGAGTTTACTACATTTAGAAAGGACTAATGCAGCTTTATTGTGTTTCAGGTTGGGCCTTGTTGCAACCATTAAGGTATGCAGTTTTCCATCCATTATGACATAATACCACGAGTATCCATTTCTTGTATTTTCTCAAAGCATTCAAGTTATTTGTCAGTATAGAATGATCATGTAGTATTCTCAAGGTTGGAAATAATTATGTTGCATAGCTTTTTTTTTAAACATTTATTCTAGTAGTGATGCACAATGAATGAATGAACATGAATAGTTAGATACAAATCAATACACATCAGATAAAAGAAGATGAGTATACAAATCAATACATCATTTTCAGTTTTCCATCCATTATGACATAGCTTTTCATAGCTTTTTTTTAAAACATTTATTCTGGTAGTTGTCAGTATACAAATCAATACACATCAGATAAAAGAAGATGAGAAATGAGAAACTGGGCTTCATTTGTACGCAAATGCAAACATTCAAAAATATCACCCAAACTCATGCACCACCAGCTACAAATTATAAACCAGAAAGAAGATTTAGCCATCATGTTCGGTCTAGGAAACACAAAAAAAAGTGGTTTTGAAGAAGTTGACAAACCTACATAGTTCAATCGGACATCATCATTTTGAGTCTTCATGAGCGCCTCCAGAGATAGAAACAGAAGTTCTGGGCAAAATGCAGAGAGAATATCATTTTCAGTGCTATGGTTAGATGCATATTGAATTGTGGTCAATTTATATAGAACAAAGAGGATCTCTCCCCGTATCTCCTTGCTGCATATGAAGAGTAATTCAGAACTTGTCATAAAAAATGCATATGCGCAGTACAAAATAATTTGCTTCTTTCGAATTATTCAGTTTATCACCTTGGTAATTCAAGGCCTGGCACGAGATTTGACACGAGGCCATCGTTGTTCTTAATTTGGCCATGGAAATTTGTTGTCCGATAGTTTAAAGCTGTACAGATTTCTGAAGAAGCTGTACAGAAATCTGAAGAGTTTGATATTAGGTAATGTTTGTTTCCTTTGGTTGTTGTAGCATTATGAATTTATTGCTGTAACTTTCCTTTTCATTGTCATTTGTTTGGCTGGTTCGTTAAGTGTCCACTAAACTCTGAGAAAGTGGTCTGGCAGTAGTAGCCAATTTTTTACTCCTCCCCGAAATTTTTTTTTAAAAAAAAGTAAAAAACAAAACGAAGAAAAAACATGTGTAATTGGTTTCCTGCCTGTTGAAGTGAAATCAGTCTCTTATTAACTACAGGCAGACCTAAGCATTCTATAACAATGAAGCTAAAAGGAACAAATGGAAAAAGAAAAAAAATCACACTCCTTTGACAACGAAATACGCACGAATCTAGAACAGTAGAACAAACAAGATTACCATATTATACACCTGACGGCGGCTCCAAGACAACGCGCCAGAAGAAAGCCGATCCGAAACTCTGGCGATAAAGTCGTCGCAAAGAGATCCATCACCGTTAACTTCAGTAACATCGACGAACAAGATCAGTGACTTGGCGAGCAATGGCGTCATCGTCGAAGGAGCAGAGTGCGGCGACGAAGGGAGCGACAATGAAATGAGAATGGAAAGTGAGGAAGGTCTGGCCCTGTAACGGCGACGAAGGGAGCGACAATGGGAGAGAGGGGATCGGAGTAGGGTTTCAAAATTTTGGAGGAAGTACAACGTCTGAGGAGTAGGGTTTCAAAATTTTGGCCCGTTGAGTTTTGCTAATAAATAACAAACACTCTCCAGCTGGAAATTATTTTTTAAATATTTATTTATTTTTATCAAATTTATTGTCACTTTTATCAGCTTTTTTACTTTTTATTTTTTTGTTAGGAGAAAGCAGAGATTCAAATGGGGCTTGTCTGTGTTTTTATAGGAAGGAGAGAGAAAGAAAGAGAGGTGGTTTCTGGGGTTTGCTGCTGCAGGGAATGAGTAAGGGAAGAAAAAGGCAAAGATGGAGGATTATTATTCAACTAGGGATTCTTTTTAAATTATTTATTTAAATTTTGGAAACTTCAACTTATACTTATATGTATTTGTTTTTTTTATTTATTAATAATAATAAAGTATTTTTAATCCTTTCAAAATCACTCTTACGTTACTTTTACTATTAAGAGGCGGATGAGACCATAAGATTATAATAACTATCTCTTGTTACAGTAAATACTATTTCAAAATAACTATCTCTTATTAACTTTCTAATCTATAAAGTTGGCAGCTAAAAGTAAAATAGTAGTTGTGAAAATATTAAAGATGAACTAAATAAATGAAGGTCTAATGATCCAATTAGAATAAATTTGAACTAAGTTTGAAAAATTAGAAAATATAATACAATTCGAACTCAAAAAAAAATAAGGCTGGATTAGTGATAATAATGACCTTTTGACCATACCCTTTGTCTAAAAAATAATCACATACTTTTTTTCTTCAAATAATAATAATATATTTTCAAAAGTTGCATTTTAGTCTTCAATTATCATATTTATTGTTTCAAAACTAATCTCGAATGAGAAATTCTTTAGAATTTCAAATAGAAATCGAAATCCATAATGACGTAGTGATGACCTTAATTAATACGGTGGTCTAAATTTTGGTTCTAGATCGATATTACATCATTTCATCTATCGATTTTGTCCAACATTCTGAAGAATTTCTACTCATTGATATATTTTAAGGAAAAATACATATTTCTTTCCTCAATTTTGAAATAGTTTCAAAATGTTACATTTTTAGTCCTCAAGTTTTGAGTTTAGTTTTGAAATCCCTAACTAGGTTTCAAAATGTTACAATTTTACCACTGAGATTTAAGTTTTGTTTCGATTTGGTCTCTATATTTCAAGACTTATACTTTTAACCTCAATTTTTCATTAAATGCTCATTTTTAGTTATTGGCATTAATGTCTATTAATTAATTTAAAATAATTATGAAGTGAATTTAAAATTTAATACAGATAAAGATAGTAAAACTTAACTAATTGTAATTCTTTGTATTCTTTTAAATTAAGTAATAAACATTAACACCAAATACAAAAAGTAAGTAGCTAGTAAAAAATCGAGGTTAAAAATGTAAATCTTGAAACGTATGGATCAAATAAAAACAAATTTCAAATCTCAAGAGTAAAATCGTTACATTTTGAAACCTAAATCAAACTCTGTCCAGCTTTCTTGCCGCTCTCTCCACTCTCGCTCTCAAATTTTCTCTTCCGTCTCGCTCTCTCCAGCTTTCTCGCTCTCGCTCTCGCTCGCTGCTTAAGGCTTTTCATCGTAAGGGCTCTCGCTCCCGCTCCCGCTCACTCGCGCTCGCTCGCTTAAGGCTTTTCATCGTAACGGCTCCCGCTCTCGCTCTCGCTCCCGCTCCCGCTCGCTCCAGGTCTCGCTAAGTAGCCCTCTTTACTCTCGCTCTCTCTAACTTTCTCGCTACAATTCTCGCTCTCTCCAATTTTCCTTCAATCTCGCTCTCTCCAGGGATCTCGCTCTCTGTACTCTCGCCAGCCTCAATCTCGCTAGCATCGCTCGCTGGGTTTCTCGCTCTCCAATTCTTCAAATGCAAGGATTGCACAACTTTTATTCTAAAGATTTAGATTTAGCGATATTTTAATTCATAAATTTTCAAATCGACATTTTAACTCATAATCATAATGTTTGAATTTAATAGCATTTTAGTGACTTGTAAGGTTTTCAGTATCAATGTGGCTAATGAGAGCTAACGTGGCAATTTATTTTTAGATTTAAATTCTATTTTGGTCCTTAAGCTTTGTATCTTGTTTTATTTTTATCTTTAAACTTTCAAAAACATTCATTCTAGTTCATTTAATTTGGTCTCTACTATTAAAATTCTATTAACTCTTAAATAGAATAGTGAGATGACTTGTATTTTTTTACAATTATGTTACCAAATAAGTTAGTCATGCGAAAAAAATCTAGGGGTTCACATTTGAATTAGGTGGTAAAACGATTTTATAAGGCTTCGAGATTTTGGAAGTTTCACTATTTGAACGCGTTGGTCATTGACATTTTACTTTACATCCATATTGCTCAACCCATGTTGAATGTAATTTCATCTTTAAATAAAATTAATCCTTAAATGTTAACATAATATTAACTCCAATGACCATAATGAACACTTTATAAAAGTTCATGGACAAAAACAAATGTTCTTTAAAGTTTAGGACCAAAGTAGAACAAGGTTAAAAGTTTCGGGACCAAAATAGTACTTACAACTTATTTTATTAAGAAATTAAAAAAAAATCATAAAATATAATTTATTTTTTTATTCTTTCCCCTTCTCCATCCATAGTTGGTCACCGTTGTAGTCTTCATCGCCCCCTTTTTTCTTTTATCTTATTATTTTCTTCTTCTTTTTCACCTTCATCGTCTTTCTCCCCTTCTTCCAAAATTAGAAAAAAATAAAAATTAAATGCTAAAAATGGGAAAGTAGGAGAAAGGTGAAGAAAGAAAGGAATAAAATGAAAGAAAAGAAGAGGAAAAAATAGAACAAAGAGAGTATTATGATGTATTGTATGTAAATTGAGGCTTACGAATTAAAAAAAGAAGTGGTATAGTGTTGAGACGCTACCTATGGCTATGGCGTCCAAATGGAGTCCGACTCATCCTTTCCTTAGGTTAGTTTTGTGGTTAATTATAGGGGTGGTCATTCAAACCGCAAAAATCAAATCGAAAACTCGATGAAACCGAAAAATTCGATTCGATCCCGTTTGAAGAAATTTTGAAACCGAATTAATTCGGTTCGGTTCGATTTCACTTTCGAAAACCGAATTTGAAACCGAACTGAACCGTTTTTAACTATTCATGTATATTGGATGTTAGTTTTGCGTAGTTTATAGGTCAATCTATTCATGTTTATTGTGTCACATGTGCATGAACCTAAGCTATTTATTAAGTATTTTATGTGGGAAGTTTTTCAAATCATTATTCGATTCATAATTATTTGATTTTTGAAACTTCGTATATAAACTCTATTTCCACACATGAATTTCTATGTTTTGTTATCTATTTTTAATCATGTGTTTTAAAAAACTAAGAAATTTTTTAAAACTAAAAATAAATGGTTTTCATAAATGCGATTTTGTCCCCACCCGCCCTATAGATATCTCCAGATGAAACCCATAATAGAGAATTAGGAAGAAACAAACATAAATTTAAAAAAAATGTGAAAACGAAATCATTATCCAAAGAGGTTTGAATAATTAAAATAAAAATTTATAATATTTTATCAAGTTAATTTTTTTCCTAAAAAATCAATTAATGACTAAGAAGATAAAATACTATTATAGTACTTATTCTATTTTATTAAAGGTATATTTCAAACGTTACATATTTAGCTTATAAACTTTCGATAACTTTTTAAACTTAATTATTGTCACTTTTATCAAATTCGGTAAAATAAAAACAAAAATTTTCATAGAAAAATACACGTTATAAATACTAAAATTAAAATGAAATTTTGGAAAAATAAATGTGTGGTATATTTCCAAGGAAAGTGTTGTCAACGCGGGAGCCAAAGCGCGTAGATAAGGTTTATCTCAGCTTTGGATTAAGACGGTTGCTTGCGAAAAGACCAATAATTCGCTTTAAAATCACTTTTGGTATTTAAACTATGGTAAAACTAATAATTCGACTTACATTCAATTAAATTTATGTATTTGAAAATCTATAACAATCTAGTCTTTATTTTGAAATAAAATTATATTAAGGCTCGACAAAATTCATCTACATGGATAGATCAATATACTAATTAGACATCCAATATGTTTATAAACTATAAAATCAAAATTGTTAAATAATAAAAACTAGCATTAATTTGGATAGAATATTCTTTTATGACGTATATATTAAATTGTTACAAAAAATTAAAAGTATGTGAACTAAAATATTACAAAATCAAAATTTATATACTAAATTGTTGATTTCACAAAATCAAAAGTGATTTTAACCTTCGATGTAATATCATGTAAATCAAAATTTATATACTAAATTGTTGCTTTCACAAAATCAAAAGTGATTTTAACCTTCGATGTAATATCATGTAAATCAAAATTTATATACTAAATTGTTGCTTTCACAAAATCAAAAGTGATTTTAACCTTCAATGTAATATCATGTACTTACTTAATGACATGTATGAGAGTAATTTTGAAATGATTAAATTAACTCTTATAATTTTCAAAATTACTCTAAACAATCAGTCATGAAAATTGTATATAAAAGTATAAAATTAAACATCAAATTAATTTTGAGTGATTAAGAACATATTTCACTGTGATTTAATAAAAGTTATTTTACAATTTCAATGTACGATTCACTTATATATTGCACATATACTAAGAACTCACGATATACATAGCAAGTTGACAAGTATTTTTAAAGCTTTAAATTGGAAAACTGAAAAATAAAATAAATTCAAAAAGAAAAAAAATAAGGACAATTATTTTAAATAAAAAATTGCTCGAAATATTTTTAAATATAGCAAAATATCAAATTAATTTTGGAGCCAAAGTTTGGGCTTTGACTGTCGATCAAGTTAAGCTTGGAAATGATGAACCCAACAAATCTCCACGTAAAAAATTGTATTTTTGTAATTTTTATTAAACTTTACTGAGGAGAGAGATGTTAAGAAGAAAATTAAAAAAAAAAAATAAAAAGTTACTATTTTAAAAGGGAAAACGATTTGAAAGAGGTATAGAGTTGAATTGCATGAGGCTACAAACAGAGTAAAAATTCTGACCCGATTCTGTTTCTTCTCTGTACTAACTCCATAACTGCTCAAAAGTTGGATTAGGTTCATTTTTTTTTTACAAAGAAATAAAGATAAATTATTAATTATTTGGTTTTGATTCTCTTTGATTCCTTCTAATTGTATGATTTCATTGCAGATTTTCTTACAGGAAAGCCTGCTGCTACTCTTGAAATGTTCCCTTCTTGGCCAGTAAGGTTTCAACAAACCCCAACATTGGTAAAACTCTTTAATACCCATCTCATAAAATTTAAAAAAATTAACTCATTTTCTTGTTTTTGAATTGTCAGAGAGTACAGATTCTATGAACAATACTCTCATTAGCAAAATAGAATTGGAAATGGAAAGTGAATCACTAATGAGTAGAAGAAGAGGATGTTCTTCAAATCAAGAATTGTTATTTGATCAAAATCATCATCATCATCTTCTTCAACTTCTTCATCTTCAATCAGAATTTGAAGATGATGTCTTGAGAACAGAACAATCATCACAACCAAATCAATCTCCTCCCAAAGAAAAGGTTCTTTTTTGTTCATTTAAATTATTCTTTTTTTTTTTCTGATCCCAATAAATTAAAAGGAAATCCAATTCATGGGCAGAGTTCTTTTTTCTGACTTCTGGCAGATTTTCTGACAATTAATTGATATGAAAATAGAGAGAGATATAAAGAATCTTTATTACCATTGCTTTGGCTTTATAAAATGACCAAACTGTTCTCATTCTTCAATACATAATCAAAAAATTACCATACGAATTATGGAAGAAAACAATGTGTTTTGCTTTCCTTCTCAATTTGATAACACTCAAACTCAACAACAATTTCATAATCACAATTCTATTTCCCCTCAAAACTCTGTCAGCAATCTATTTTATCTACAATATTACGATATTAATATATATTTGAGAAAACAAATAATTTTACCTACATTTGCAAGTTATATTACAATATAAATAAAACTAATAAATTTAATGGATTAAACGATGAAGTGACAAGATGAGGACCTAAGTGGAAACTAACCCATCTAATGATTAGCGGGTCATGCAGTCAGTAGGGCCAGAGTCGCATCCAACATCAACCATTAGCATAACCATAAGATTAGACTGGAAGCATAACTTACACCTAATTAAAACTTGATTTTAACGTAATCGTGAACAAACATAATGCATGGGCTCCCTGGTAGAGAAACGTGTTCTAAACATGTAATGCAATATAACAATTAACATAACCATGCAATATAATAAAGGTACACTACCATAGAACGTTTGCCCTTACGTCATCATTCTTTGTTTGTATTCAATTTTAGGGTTTTTCCATGTATCTATAAGATCGTGGCCAAATTCAACGCATAATTCGCGCTTTTGTCCAAATCTCGCTCACTCTGCTCTTAAAATCTCGCTCTCTCCCATTTTCTCGCTAGGAATTCACTCTGTTCAGCTTTCTTGCTGGAAATCCCGCTCTCTCCACTCCCGCTCCCGCTCTCGCTCGCTCGCTTAAGGCTTTTCATCGTAAGGGCTCGCGCTCCCGCTCCCGCCCGCTCGCGCAAGGCTTTTCATCGTAACGGCTCCCGCTCTCGCTCTCGCTCCCGCTCGCTCCAGGTCTCGCTAAGTAGCCCTCTTTACTCTCGCTCTCTCTAACTTTCTCGCTACAATTCTCGCTCTCTCCAATTTTCCTTCAATCTTGCTCTCTCCAGGGATCTCGCTCTCTGTACTCTCGCTAGCATCGCTCGTTGGGTTTCTCGCTCTCCAATTCTTCGATCGCGCAGCTCTCTTCTCAGAATCTCGTTTTCTCCAGTTTTTTCTCTCCCACTTTCTCGCTCCCGCTCGCCCTTGATAAAAATTTCCAATTTCTAATTTATTATATATTTTTTTAATTTTTTTCCTTCTAAATTTCCACCCCTTTAAATAAAATTTCATCCTGCTTATTATTTGACATTTAATTTCCTGTATGCGTACAAATCTGGGTCGTTACAATTTTTCTATAGGTTATTTATTTAGTTTCCAAAATCATAAATTTTGAATATTAAAAATATGTCTAAATAGAAGTTTCGAATCTCTAATTTTTTAGTTAATAGTATATATTTTATGTCTTGTCTAAATAATCCTCATTATTGAATTAACTAACATATATATGATCATTAATTTGATAATATTATTTATATTAACATTTAAAAAATATATATTATATTAAACTTATTGCTTATGTGACAGTAAAAATAATGAAAACAAACTTTCGGAAGACAAGAAGAAACTTTAATTGGATTTAAGGTGCTTTTTATTCCCTCCATTAACCTCATATTAACTATTTCACTCATATTTAGCTTTGTTGTTGAAATTTTAGTAATTTAATTAATTTTTAAGTGTGTAAAATTTAAAAATAAGTCATTTGAGAAAAAAATTAGAGTATTTGACAATCACTCAAAATAGCTTTTTAAATCCTTTCAAAGTATATATTAAACAATTTCTTTTATTAAAAAATATATTTTAAATAAAAATGACTTTTCTGGAAAATATTTTTTTCTTTGGTTAATCAAAGCATCTCTAATTTGTGTAATAGATATTTATATTATTTTTTTTAAAAAAATATATCTTTGGTCCATAAGTTTTAAGTTTAGTATTTATTTGGTTCCAAAGTTTAGAGATGTTACACTTTTCATTCTTGATTTTTTAGTTTGATTTGAATTTAATCCCAAATATTACAATTCTACCATCTAGGTTTGAGTTTTATTTCAATTTAGTTACTATGTTTCAAGATTTACAATTTTAATATCAATTTTTTTACAAATGATTCGCTTTCAATCTTTAGTATTAATGTATATGAATTAATTTACAATTATACTTTATAATTATTTTAAATAAAATAATAGATATTCACATCAAAAATTAAAAGTGAGTATTTAGTAAAAATTTGAGGTTAAAAATTTAAATTTCGAAACATTATGACCATATTGGGGAAAAAAAAAACTCAACTTGAAAGTGTAACCTAGAAACTAAATGAAAAGTAGAGCCAAATTTAAAAACAAAATAAAATAATTTTTTTTTCTCTTATTTATTTATTTATAGTAATATCTTGTAAGAAGGTGAAAAAAGAGAGAGAAAAGAGGAAAGCTTATTGAGGTGGCTGCAAAATTGAAGATAATTCTTAGAAACTGACTGCGGGCAGCACCATCTAGCCGGTCAGTGATCGTAATGCAAACAGCAGAAATTTGACCGTTACGTTTGAAAATATGTCAAGTCAACAATCTTGTTCTTACTAGTCATTCTCCTTCATCTCACAATTTTATTTTATTTTATTTTATTTTTGGAAGGTATTGTAATTAATTAAAGTGTGGAGTGGGGAATCGAACCTCAGACTTCGAGATCGATAGTACAAGCACTATGTCAACGCTCTTGTTGATTTCACAATTTTATTTTATCTTTTTCTATTTCAAATAAATAAAAGAAATTCCATTTTGATTGGTATGATAATTAAGAACATGTTTGGTAGACAATCTGAATTTTTTTTATGTTTATAGATTTGCCGAATTTAGCAAATTTGTGTTTAACAGACAATCTGAATTTTGATTCTGAAAAAAGTTTTTGGATATTGTGATCCAAATAATGCAAATTGTAAAAAATAACATTTTTATGTTTTCGTTGTATCTAAGTTTTGAATTTTGAATTTTAAAGTATTAGAATTATATTAAATAAATATAAAAACACTTAGGGTGTGTTTGGAGTGAAGATTATCCTAAGACTATAATACCACCCCTTGTTACAATAGATACTATTTTGTATTCCTTAATTAGCTACTTTCAACACTATTTCAAAATCATCATTTGCTACAGTTTTTACTATTTTACCTTTATCATTTTTTTTATTCATTGCTACAGTGTTTACTATTTCCTTCTCAAACTAAAATAGTTTACCCCTCAAACACATACTATTATAACCAAAACTAAAATAATTTATACCCCAAACACAAACTATTATAATCAAACTATAATAACCTAGGATTATAATAACCAATTAATTGCTCCAAACGCCCCCTTAGAACTTCAGTATGTCATGTCATAAACCCAATTTCTTTTTTGAAAAATAGAATATGTATTATGTAATGTATTATAATATTATTTAATTATAGAAAAAAAAATATAAAAAATGTTAATAAATAAATCAAGAAGGAGTTGTTTGGCTCACTGCGTTGAGTTCATGTCTATAGTTTAAATGTCTCTAAAGTTTGTATGTCTGTGGAGTTCATATGTATGCGATGCTGAGTTAATATCTAAAGGATATCTGGTGCAGTTTTTTAATACATAAATAATCTGTTTGTATGATAATCATTTTTGTTTGAAATTTTTTTATTCACACACGCATGCACGCATTTTTTTTTTTTTGTTTAACCATACATATATTGTTGGAAGTTTTAGGATATGAGATTTAGGGTTTACTTTTGGACAATGTATGAGCAATCATTTTACAAAATTATGCATGTGACGTCTAGTTGAATAATTTTTTTTTAGCACTTTTGATATTCTTTTTAAAATAAAAACACTCGTGTGTCTAACAAAATTTTCTCAAAAGTTTTTTACATACAAGTTTGTTTGAATTTTTACATGATAAAAGCGATTTTATTAATGTTAAATTCCTATAAAGAACGACTATAAAAATACTATGAACTAATTAAAAATCAGGAATTCAACGTTCTGGCATAACTTACGTACTTTTGTCAACAAAGGTGTTTTTATTGACAATTTTTTGTGTCAACTTAAATATAAACATTTAATCATGTTTTATATGTATTTTTAAATCAATAGTTACTTTGAAATTTAAATTAAGGTTTTATTCACGGTTTTATGTCACAAGCGTCAACAAAACAAAAAATCGTGTGTCAACAAAGCTCAAATTTGTAGTAGTAATAATTTAAAATAATGGTCAAGAGTTGGTGGAGTGACTGCCATAGGAGGTCATCGGAGTTGGCCCTCGATAGTGGTAATTGGATGTTGCCAGAGTTGGCTGCAGGTGGTAGTTGCCAAGTGACTTTCGGAGGTGGTCGCTGGAGTTAGGTGTCAAAGGTGGTCACTGAAGTTGGTCGTTGAAGGTGGTCGCCAGAGTTGAGCAATGAGACATCAGTAGTGACGAGAACTGAGTGTACTATTGGTAGACATGGTATAAAATGTCGGTGACATACGATGTTAGCCTCCCAAACAATGAATTGAGTTCATATCTCAACTCATCTCATCTCACCTCTCCACCCCAAACACTCTCTTTTATTATCAACTAATATTTAATGGATAACTATTAAATGATTATTTAAATTAGAATCCAATTTCTATAGGTTAGATGTTCAATCTTGCCACTACGCATTATCAAAAAAAAAAAAAAAAAAAAAAAAAAAAACTACCAATGGAGCTATTGTTTTATGTTGAATCGAATGTCACAACATATTGCCTCATGCTTACCATATGTGATAACAAATCAATACAATACTTTTATCTTTATTCGATAGTGATTTTGTTGAGTTGTCATGACCAACCAATATGCTTTACCTTTGACTTATATAAAGTAGGTTAAAATACCTTTTCAAACCCAAAAAAAAAACCTAGGCTAAAATATCATATTGATTTTTATACTCTGTATTCGGTTTCATTTGATTTAATTTTAATCTATTTAATTTTCATTAATCTTGAGTTTAGTATTTCAAATGTTATTTTTTAAATTATGAATGGTTGAATAATAATAATAATTTTCGAATAAGAAAATACACTATGCAATTTTGATTTATTTAGGTAATAGGTAATAGGTAAGGTATCAATTTTTGGATTTGTTTCTTATATGCGGGTCTTAGCAAAAAAGGATTAAGTTATTTCGGTAAATACATTCAACCAACTCCAATCCTTTTACCCATTAACATATTTTCAATGGAATGTTAATATGGATATTTTTTTCTTAGTGAATAGAGGTTAAAATTTGACATTTAAAAGTACATAAATCAAAATTAAATGACATCCGAAATATAATAATCAAAGTAATATTTTAACTAATAAACTTGACAAAGCCATAAAAAAAATTTCATGTACATCTAATCAAAACAAAGTTAAAATTTAGGTCAGTTGTAATTATATAAATTCTCTCTTGATCTTCGGAACTTCGAATGACACAAACTTTGAAAAGTCTCATTTTAATAGAGATGTAACTTAGTCAAATTTACTTGTCATTATTTTGCCTAAAATTCATAGCTCAATTTAATATACAGTGAGAATTCGTTGACATACTAATGATGTAAAATTCGACAACCAAACATTCCTTTTATGCATTGCATATGGTCAAAACATAACAGTAGACTTTTTTCCCTTCTTTTTTCCCTTCCTATTAAAACTTTATTATGTACTACTTTTGAATTAATTATTCAATTTCTTCAATGGCTTAAAACCTTTTCAAATTTTAGATTTTTCTCGATTTATTAGCAATTGTTTCATTTTATATCGAGAGAGCGTAATTTTTATGTCGGTCCTTCTTTTATTAATTCTTATCTAACATTTATGTTAGATGATATAAGATTAAATTTACCTTCACTTACAAATTTAAGCTTTTGAGTCAATCGGTGATTTAAGATGATATTAGAATAGATTTTATCATATTAAATAAGATTTATTTAATTTATGATTAAATTCTAATTTGTTAAACACCATTTGTCGAAAGTGCATTTATCGAAAATTAGGAAGTGTTGTGCTATAAATAAATGAATCGTAATTCAGTTGACATAAGCTTTTACTAATCAATTTTGAAGTTAGAGGTTCGATTTCCTTATTCCACATATGGTAGAAAAAAAATGAGAACAGAATAAATCAAATATTTTTAATACGTTCATCTATCAAATTTTTCTTCCCATAATAATTTTATAGAATAAATATTTGATTGTTCATGAATGTTATTTTTTCTGGAGTATTTACCAAAATACGAAGTGCACATAATTAAGTGGTAATTGACATGTATGAACCTTTTGTAACAACCCAAATTTGTACGCATACACTACAAGAAATTAAATGTCAAATGTTAAGCAGGACGAAATTTTATTTAAATGGGTGGTAAATGTAATACCCTAACCCTAATTTAGAAAGCAGGAAAACAAATAAAATATATAATTAAGAATGAAAAATATATAAACTTAATAGGAAAATCGGGTGGAAATTTAGAATTGAAAAAAAATAAGAAATTTATTAATTATCCAAAAATAATGAATAAGGGGTAGAATCAGGGAGGATTAATTAGAAATTGGACGCTATCTAATTCAGGAGACAAAGGGCCGTAGATAACTTTTTGTTTGGGCACTGCTCATTGGAAAAATTGGAGGTGAATTAATTGCCCATATACTCTTAAAATTTGAAAGAGTTAAAAAGGGGAAGTGGAATCCACAAGCAGTGATGAAGGCAACCAACGTGTGAAAACTAGCGAGATTTGAGAGAAAATTGAAGAGAGCGAAAGTGGAGAGAGCGAGATTGGAGAGAAAATTGGAGAAAGCGAGAGTGGAGAGAAAATTGGAGAGAGCGAGATTCTCAGCGAGATAGTGGGAGAGAGCAGGAGCCACGAGAGCCAAACCAGCGAGAGCGAGAGCTAGAGAGTCACAAGATCCAAACCAAGGAGAAAGCTGGAGAGAGCGAGATTATGAGAATAGAAAGAGCGATATTTGGACAGAAGCGGGGATTATGGGTTGAATTTGGCCACGATCTTATAGATTATACATGGAAAACCCAAAATGGAATACAAACAAAGGTGGATGACGTAAGGGCAAACGTTAGCCAAAATTAGGTGTCTTATTAAGAGAAATTCTTAAACCTAAGTAATTTTAAAGAAGCCATGTGTAGGATGAGTTGTCACACAGAGAATAGCTGGAAAAAACTATAATAGGAGGCTTTAGGCTGAAAGTTAAACGGATTCTCAAACAAAACTTAGTAGTAAATATCGTGTGAAAATGGTGAAGTAATTCTGTTAGTTAGAAGGAGGAAAAGCAAGGGAAGTGCTGCCTAAAATTTCCTTTTAAGAGGGAAAGCTCTACTGATTAAACCATAGGGAATAATAAGGAATAACTAGGATCGCAGTCAAAGTAAGTAGTTATCTCACCATCTTTTTAAGTGTTTCTTGGTAGTGTACCTTTAATATGTTGCATAATTATGTTATTGTTATGTTGCATTACATGTTTAAAATACGTTTATCGACAAGGGACCCCATGCATTATGTTTGTTCATAAGATTAAATTTTAATTAGATAAAAGTTATGCTTTTAGGGCTAGCAGGGTATGTATGGTTGCACCCCTCTAGTCCAATCTTACTGTAACATCCTACACCTTTTTATTTATTTATTAATAATGTAAAACTTTTCCCTTTTCAGTAATTGTCCTTAGTTGAAGGACATGTTTGGAATTCTGAATTTAAAGTATAAATGCGAGGATTTAAATGTTGTCGTGGAATTTATTCAAAAATTATTCAATTTGAAAAGTTATGGCAGGAATTAATTATTTTTAGAAAAAGGAAAAGAATTAAATAGTATAAAGTGGGTTAAGGAAAGGATCTAATTAGAGTTATACTATTTTCCTTTTATTATTATTATTACTATTATTATTAGTATATTTTTTTAAAATAAAAAGGACCCCCCCCCCCCCCACCACCTTCTCCCTCACTCATGCGAGCCCGTCCTCCGTTTTCTTCTTCCTTTCCGCACACCCAGCCGCTACACCCTCAGTCGTCGAAGCGTCGCACGTCCGCTTTCAACCGGTTTCACCACTGGATCTAGCCCCCGCGTGCCACCAGTCACCCAGCCATCGACCTCCCCCCAACTGCGTTGCTCGCCATTCGTGGGTTTCGACCGACCAGATCCCACCAGTCAGACCACGTCGCTCGCCGTCGCATTGTCCCTTTCAGCCATTCGTTCCGTCCGCGAGCAATCAGAAGCTCTCCAGCCGCTGCCGTGAGCCTCCGTCCAGCTGGGCCGTTCGTCCAAATTCCCTCCAGCCACGCGTCCGCCGCCCCAGCCTCACCACTGTCGGTCGCCATCGTCCCTGCACGTCGGGTCCGCTTTGGTCTTTGTCGGAATCTTGGATTAAGGGTAAGTGTAAATTGTTTTGATTGGATTCCTTGAGGATTTTGAGTAGTCACTAGAATTTGGCCTTGAATTATTGGTACACGTCATGTTTTGAATATAGGGAAAAATTTTAGGTTGCTGAAGTTGTCGTCCAGCCGAGTAAAGGGGTAGTCGACGAATCTTGGTGAAGAGTAAGGCTCTAAACTTATGTGGGTTGTTAAGCATGTTGTATGTTTATGAATTTCTCGATTTAAGTTTGATTGAACCATAGACTGCGGCCTAAAATAATTTGCCATGATGTTGAGGTTTGGATCTTGAGGTGTCCTGGTGTCTTTGTTTTGGGTGATTTAAGTTTGATCCTGTGGGCTTTCGGTTTCGTTGGACAAGGAAGAGGTTGAGCTTGCTAGTTTCTAGAGTTTGCGAGTAAAGGTAAGTAATCTTACTACTGGAACTGCCCACGGGCCAGGCTTTAATTTTGTATGCTAGCATAATAAGCGTATGTTATGGTAAATTTTAGCATATTGATTGACAGTATGACCTGAATCAAAGTATGTTCTGGCACGGATTCTGATTTGTTTACATACACACCTAAGTGCTTGATCGTTAATATGTGATAGTATGTGTTTTCATATGTCGATGTCTGATCTGCTGGTGTTGAGGCATACTTGCATGTTGTGGATTTATGATATAAGTTATACATGGATGATGTATAATATGTTATTAAGAATTATGTGTATGTGATGAAGCCATGGTATCAAGGATTTTTATGTATGTTTTAGAACTGTACAATGTTGAATCATAGCACGTTAAGACTGTGTGAATATCTTCATTGATTAGTTAGATGCTCACCAGTTTGTGTTTCTTTCGGGATTCACGAGTTTGTGTTTCCTTCGGGATTCACCAGTTTGTGTCTCCTTCGGGATTCACCAGTTTGTGTTTCCTTCGAGATTCACCAGTTTTGTGTTTCCTTCGGGATTCACCAGTTTTGTGTTTCCTTTGGGATTCATCAGTTTGTGTTTCCTTCGGGATTCACCAGTTTTGTGAGCATACTTAACTACAATAGGATAGGACTCAGTCTCTCATCTGTTACATGTACTTATGTGCCATGTGCGGGTATCTAGAGGACATAGATGCCTAGCTTGATCCCAGTGGTGGGGCTACTTACTGAGTATTTCATACTCATTCTTTCTTATGTTGATGTTTCAGGTAAGGGTAGAGATGCACCGACGATGGCGCAGCGGAATTCATGATCGAGCCACTGGGACTAGTTTTTACGCTTCCGCATCATGAGATTTAGAGTTCTTTTCATGTTTCCCTTCAATGTTTAGTTTTGATGTTTGAAACTTATTATTAAGGATTGTTTTTTTTATATGTATTTATTAACCTTTATGATTTATGGGTACCCTATTATTGTTTTTAATAATGGCATTTAATAAATGTCTCTTGAACTTCTCTTGTTTTTAATTAGCATTTATTTCAAATAACTGAGCGTCGTTTTAAATTCTTTGCATGCATTTATTTTAGTAACGGCCTTACCTAGATCCTAGGGTTCGGGTCGTTACACTTACGTTTATGTTAATGGTTGATGTTGGATGCGACTCTGGCCCTACTGACTACATGACCCGCTAATCATCAGATGAGTTAGTTTCCGCCTAAGTCCTCATCTTTCTATCAGGGCGGAGAAATTTACGTTAGAAGCATAACCGACCACCACATGTTATTATATGTTTTCAGTCCCAATCATACGTTTTCAGGACATGTTGCATGTGATTGTGCATTTGGTCACTACCCTATGTGAGAAATACTTACTGGGTATATTATATACTCATCCTATTTTTACAGACTTTCTAGGTAAGGACACAACATAGTGGCAGAACTGGATGTCGCTCAAATGGCCAACCATCAAACTCACTATTATAGGCACATACATTTTTGTATCACTACGCTAATGTTTTATGGATCCTGGTGTTTTGTAAAATAAACTTTTTATATAGTTTTCTACTTAATTAATAAAATCTTAGATATGTTCTTTTGAGATTTTTGCCAAAACTATCTCATGATAGAAAAGTCTAAGTATGCATGTCGTAGCGGTTGGACCATAATATGTAAGGATCCGGTCGTTACACCTTCAGATCTCCATCCCTCATATTTGTTGTACTAAAAAAATTGCAAAAAGTGTAAACCAAATAGATATAAATTCTTTCATACAAATATATCGAACATGATTTTCTTAGAACAAAAAACAGGGTATGAAGATTACCTTGATTTTCTTAATATCGTTTATTTAATCATTCATTATTTGGTATACTCGTTGACTAAATTTTATCTATTAATAGTTTTAAGGAAAGGAGATTTTCAAAAAAAATTTAAAAAATAGGGAAACTATTTACACAAAATAATAAAATCTTAATATTCTTTATCTAGCATAGAGACTGACAGAAGTCTATCGGCATAGAAATCTATCTGTGTCTATCAATGTTTTTTTTTTACTTTTTCTATAAATAGTTTGACATTTTTTCTATTTGGAAAATTTCTCAATAAAAAATTATTTTAGAATTTAACCTTTTTTTTTTTAATACAACAACATGGGGGATTGAGCAACTTCCAACCTATAGGAATGTTTGAGTTTTTATTTTATAATATTTTATTTTTGATCATTTGCATGTTAGTAAAAAAAAAAATATTATAAATTTGTCCTTATAAATTAATAACTATTATGTTATGAATAATTTATTTTTTTACTATTGTTAATATAAACTCTGTTTGAAGAACTACTTTATAAAATAAATATTTAGTTAGTTATGTAGGATCTGTTTGCTTGTGGAAAAATGGTTTTTTAAAAAACTTATTTTTATTTAAACATCCTTCGTGAATATTTATTAAAAAAAAACATTTAAAAAGTTATTTTAAATACTTATCAAACATTTATTTTTTTTAAAATGACTTATTTTTTAAATTAAACACGTGAAAATATATTACAAACACACTTTAGTTTATTCTTATCATCAGCGTGAAGAAAATACATCAAAATTATCTCTCTGTTTAAATTTATGCAGTCAGTTCTACATATTTACATTTCATGATCCCTGTAGGACACCCTTGAAACCATACAACGTGCTTCCTTTTGCATGAACCTGTAGGAAATCTTCAACAAAATTATAGAATCTGCTAATTAGCCACAACTTGAACAGAAAAGCAAACATTTATTCTTGATTTATAAATGTGGACACAATGAGACCCTACCAAATAGTCTAGAAATCACATTATGCCCTCTCAGTGCTTGGCCACAAAACTAGACAACTCCAATCTTCAATTTCTTATTCATCTGCATCGAACTGGAATCACTTGGCACCAACATTGTCGACGGTTGGCCGAAAAGATCAGGAAACAACTTTGTGATCTCATCTGCACGCACATATAACACACAACTCAAACACTCTAAAACCTTAAGAAGTAGCAACTGGCCTCAAACTCATTCTGTAAAACTCAAGTTCCAAACAAAAGCGAGATCTATAATCATAAGAAAAACACAGTAAAAGAATAAACAAAACTCAATGCATGTCACTACTCTTCCTTCGAGACATCAATCAACTCAGAGCTAGGAGGACATCGAGGATTTTGAAGGGGTTTTTGAGAATAGAGGGAAAAGGGTGAGGTTGATCGATACGGTGAGCTTGGACTTCACTATACACAGTAGAAACACGGCCGATCTCCGACGAAGAAGATGCAATGACGGGGGAAACATCGGCATTAGCGATGAAAGGTGGAGACATTGGTAGGAGAGAAATGAAAATGAAAATGGGGAGATAGGTAGAGAAATGAAAGATTGAATCAATGAAAGAAGTGGAAAATTGAGTGTTCGACAAGGTCAAGAAGATGAAGAAGGACTCGACTAGAATAAGAGGAAAGAGCTTGTGGATGAAATGGATAACACTCTAAGAAGGGATTTCGGTTCTCCAAAAGCTCCATATGAGTTCCTGATGTGAGGATTTGGCCAGCAAGAGACTAGAATTTTTATGGCTAAAACAACGAGAGAGAGAGAGAGGGTTTCAATGAAACGGAATTTTTCATTGAACAAATGAAAAGAGATATTTGGTCTCCAAGCGAATGTAACAAATTTAATCTACTTTAAAACACATTTGGTCTCCATGAAATTAATAAATTTGTATACAGATAAAGACCTCCACCAACATTTGATGAAAACCCAACCTTAGCAAAAAGAAAAGGCTTACAACAAATCCCAACCAAAAACACCTGGAGACTCTAGTGGAAAAGGGACAACCAAGGTAAATATTTAGAACTCGACTATGCTCCACAAAACTTGCCACTTTAGGAGGTTTTTTTGCAAGACATGGAAGGTATTAATAGTTCCCAAAGAACCAACCAAGAAAATAAATGAACTTTCGATGGGATTTTTAGTTTCCACCAAGAAGTGAGAACGTAAGAATAGCAAAACAAATAAATAGGCACTTCACAAGAGGACTGAGGACCCAGACGACTCAAAGAGAACTTTCATATAAACAAGAAAAAAATAAAAATGTACAAAATATTGAATGCAATATAACATGAAAATTGACTAATTTGAAAGTAAACAAGAAATTGAACAAAAAAAAAATATAACAAAATGGTGTTTCCATATATTTTGTCTGTAACTGATTCAGGTGCAGTCTGCCCATTGCTATAAGTAAACTGAAAAGTCAATGCATTTAAGTCAGATAAACATAGATACATCATTGTTGTAGTTGTCATGGATTATAAGATAAAGGTCATAATTTTCAACTAACATTTTGCAACAAAAGCATTATGCTTCATCAAAAGGTTGCATTTTTACCAAAAATTTCATTTAATTAAATATAAAGGGCAGTGCAAAATAATTTTTTTTTTAAAAAAATCACCTTAATACCCCAATCCTATTCAGGTCCACCTAGATTGTGTGACTTGCACTCATTATAAATCCTCCGTTGGCCTGTATAGAACCAAAAAAGATTATGCAAAAAGGCAAAGGAGCATGAGTATAAAATACAAAAAGTTAAAAGTGAATTTTTTTTATCCCCACTTGACATATTTAATCAATTCCAATTCTGATTTGTCAGTTACTAACTTAGGATTTTAATTTGAGATTTTATTCTGGAGATGAAAATACCCACGAACTAAAATGTCATCTCATTTTGGCTGGATAATTGATACTCTGTTTATCATTTCCTTTCTTATTCTCCATAAAAAATATTCTATAAAAAAAATTATTAACGTGTTATTCAAGAAAACATGAGAACAGGAATGCACGTTTTCATGAAACAATCATACCGTGTCTCCTCTCCACATCCATTAACGAAGTCAATGCAGTTTCGCCAGCCATCCAATCTTCAACAGAAGCAGCCAAATTTCCTACCCGGTATGCATAACTAGTAAGTAATAGAAATGAGGAAAAAATCCATGGAGGAAACTGATATCAAGAAAAAGAATGAAAGGTTAAAAGGTTAGAGACTAAAATGATCAGGAGGTACAAGAAGTGGGACAGACAGATCGATGATATTGGTCCAGTTTTTCCACTCTGGAGGAGAGCTCCAGCAGTGTAACCCAAAGCATAGCTATAAGTTGAATCAAAGTTCGTGGGTAAACCACACATCCCTTCATACCTATAAGTCAAAAGAAGAAATGAACAGAGATAACACACAGAGCACTAACCAGCAAAGTACAATTTTTTTCGTATCATCTCATGGCCATTCGCTCGTACCATTGGTAAGTTTACATTTGAAAGTCAAGTAGCTGTAAGCCTAACCCATCACTTGATTGGCCATTTTCTTTACGAGTTCATAATGCAAGTCTAGATACTTGATACCCCTAATTATCAAATATGAATTTAAAAGATCTTGATGCATTTACCAACATGCATGTTTTTGAGATCTCAACTGATTTGCCTACTACCCAAGTGCTAAATATAATATGTGTTAATCATTAAATTATTAACAGGAGCGTTTAAGTAAAACAGCAAAAGTTCAAGCACGAATAAAATAAGTACCCAAAGAAATGTGACTGCCCCTTGAATTGGCCGCCCATTATATGCACCTTGTTGCCTTCTCTTTTCCAACTCAATTCCATGGAAAGACATGTATAAAACAAAAAGAAAAAACAATTACTTGGAATGGAGCGTTAAAGTAAAACAGCAAAAGTTCAAGCACGAGTAGTAAGTTTCATTTCCCATAACCTATCCTCATCTATAATATTTATTTTTCCATAACCTATCCTCATCTATAATATCATGGGCAAGAATTTCATTGAGTTCCGAAATAAGCTGTTGCACCTGTAGAAAGCGGGTTATAAATGATATCAGTTCAAGAATGACATATCGATCCCTTTAGACTCTCTCTTTAGACTCTTTCTCGAGTAGCTCTTTAGACTCCCTTTAGGTTCTCCATTTTCTTTATGTTGTGCTCGACATCCCTTCAGAGCTACTCGAGAGAGAGAGTCTAAAGAAAGAACCTAAGATTTGAAAGAGCTAAGTTAGAATCTAGACTCGAGAGTGCAATGATTAGAACTGCATAAACAAAAGACAGGAACCTAGAGATAAATTCTTTTTGCCAACCTGCATCGCATGCATGCTAGAGATAAGTATGATATTATGTGGTCGCCTTATATGTGTATGTGTCATTTTTTCATCGCATAAATAAGAATAGAGGCTTATGTGTAGGTCCTATAGTCTTATCGCATATATCGCATGCGTTCTAGCATTAAAAGTCGTAGCATTCGCATCGAGAGATGATTTACTATTGTATGTGTGTTGCATGATCGCATAGCATGAACGCATCCTAAGAAGTGTTAGCCGAAACTCTTCTCAACCCATTCACCGCATACTTATCGCGTCTTCCGTTTTATAACTCTTTTCGAACTCCGCTGCATTTGTTTATTTTTATTACCACAAACAACATTCCCAATAACTACTTGATTTATTTGGTTACCGCAAATTCTTCTGAGAAATTACCACCGCATATTTTTTCCCAAGTCCCTGTGTTCGACCCTGGACTTACCAAGAAACTCAGTGGGGTTTACACTTGAATTCCACTGAGAAAACTTAAGTGCTCAACGCATTTTCATCCATAATTCCACCTCATAAAATAACGCATCAGGTGCCATGGATGGGCGGTGGAGCTAACTCTCCCGAGATCTAGCTCCGATCGTAGGCTTTGGTCGTTTCTCGGAATGGAAGAAGGAGATGAAGAATTCTCAAGCCTTCTTCTCATGCATTTGTCTGGATCGTAGGGAAAAACTCTAGATAAGTTGAGATTCTGCTCACCGGCTTCTTTATATAGAGATTGGATTGCCGACAGCATTAATGGACTGCTCTGATTCTGACATTCGCGACGCGTTAGTCCTTTCTAAATCTCTGCTGCTAATGGCGTAGTAGGTGAAATGTCAACATCAGTTTTTTATTTTCCCAAGATGTACGTTGATGCGTTCATTCCACCAACCTTGCGTTGATCCCTCTATTATGCGTTATCGTGTAGCCGCAATCTTGCAGTGACCGCATTCGCTTAATGCCGCAACTTCGACACGGTGATCGCAATCGCTTGATGAGCGCAACTACCATGCGATGGACGCATGCCTCGCCTTCATTTTGGCTTGCCCCCACATGTGTCATGCGGACATCCAATTACGAGCAAGACGCTCTTTCTCAAAGTAGACTCATACATACTTAGCAGCGGAATTGCGGTCATTTGTTTATGCGTTGATCCTGGCGACTTACTTTCGTTTTGGCTTGCCCCCACGTGTGTCTTGCGGACATCCAACTACAGGTATGTGTCATTCACAACTTAACTCTTATCAACATGTGTTTCTCCATTGCGTTGGCAGTGGAGTTGTTATTCTAATTTTCCTTTTTTTCTTCATATAGCTAAAAATAGCAAGGTTGAAAATAAATACCTCACCCCAAAATTTAAAATGCGGCAATGTCCTCCTTGCCAATAGATTGAAAGAAGTCATGCGATGTTCTTAAGAAGTTTGGTAAAGGATCAATTTGAAAGAAACCTAGCAGACCACTAACTTTTAGAAACATTTCTTGAGGTGATTGTCCTAAAAATAAGTTGACTCTAGTATATATATAAAAAAAAATAGATGCATGTGATTCATCATTGAAATCATAAATGGCAAAGAGAAAGCATGCGGCGACTTACTAAATTTATCAATGTTAAATGATTGCGGTAATCAAACAGGATGCGGTGATAAAACTTTCAAAATTAAAATACGATGCGATGGTGCAGAATTTGGAATAGAGTGAAGGAAAAATACAACCCCAAAATTTGCGCTGTCGTCGGCATTGTCTGTCGATGCCTCCTTCTTTGCGGCGATCTTCCTTTGCATTGCATCAAAGAAAACATTGAGAGGGTAATGATAATAATAAGGTAGTTGTATCTTCATGCGGCGCCTCCGCAATCGTGTGCCTTGATCGTTTGCAAAGAAAACATTGAGAGGGTAATGATAACAATAAAAGAAAGTTAGCAAAATTTTTCTCGCCCTTTTTTTTTTTTGAAAGAAGTAAAAGCAAATATATGATAACAGGTAATAATAAGGTGATGAAAGTTCATGAAGTATTGATGCAGAAAAAGGATATTAAAAAAGAATGCATCCGTGATGAGGTCTTCACATAGTAGCTCAGGGACTACTTATTCCAAGCTGGGCCTTTCACGTCCACGGTGGCATTTTCTTCTTCTCTCGTTCTTCCAGAATCTTGACTGTTTTAATCCGGAGCTTTTCTCAATTGATGTTTATTATGATTTCCTCTTTGTACACATTACCAATCATTTTTGAATATATCTGCATAAACATCAGCAGAGCCTATTAAGAGTCTCATCTCATGAATGCGATATTCCATTTTTTCCTTGAGTTCTTGAAGAAACTACTTCAACTTTGAAAGAGTCACCAAAGTTCAGTCCAAACGAAATATGAATTCTAAAGCAGTTACAAAGAGAAATGAGTACCTTGCAAGCAGAATCAAATCCAAAACTTGTGGTCACCTCTTTGCATTTGAGATCACCATCAATAGTTTTGGGCAACCAATCACTCGGGTTCAAATTCTTACTCCTAATTTGAAAACAACAGATAGAAAGGGAATATAAATAACAGAGTCTTGCACACAAAAAATGGTACCCTAGAGTAATTAATTACTCAACCTTATATTTATTTCTACAATAAAAATAACATATAATAGCTTATCTATGACAATGAGAGTGAGAAAGAGAGCAAAAAGGAGGGAGGCAATAAACAAATTTCATAGTTGTGAAAAATACCTAAAGTTTTCAGCGAGGAGACAGGCATTTGTGTTGGAATCATCTCCACCAATTGACAAGGCCATCCAGATCAAAGCTTCTGAGCAGTTTCTTCAGCTTGCTTAAACTGAAAATAGAACCGAACTGTCAATTAATGCCTTGACTACAACTAAGACGTCTCAAAATGAAAATTCTGGGAAGAAAGAGTTTCACCTGATCTAGAGTTTCAATCTGATCCCTCCCACTGCATATCATATCAAAACCACCCTGATAAAACAAAAATTCATTTAAATCAAGAATTGCATTCAAATGGCAATCACTTCGCATCGAGACCACACATATTCACACTAACAATTCTAACAACTGAAAGCTAGAAATCCCTTCAAGAAAATTAACCTGATTGCGATATGGGTAGATAAATTGTGCAGTCAGTTCTACATATTTACATTTCATGATCCCTGTAGGACACCCTTGAAACCATACAACGTGCTTCCTTTTACATGAACTTGTAGGTAATCTTCACCAAAATCATAGAAGCTGCTAATTAGCCACAACTTGAACAAAAAAGCAAACATTTATTCTTGATTTATAAATGTGGACACAATGAGACCCTACCAAATAGTCCAGAAATCACATTATGCCCTCCCAGTGCTTGGCCACCAAACTAGACAACTCCGATCTTCAATTTCTTATTCACCTGCACCGAACTGGAATCACTTGGCACCAACATTGCCGACTGTTGGCCGAAAAGATCAGGAAACAGCTTTGTGATATCATCTGCACGCACATATAACACAATTCAAACACTCTAAAACCTTAAGAAGTGGCAACTGGCCTCAAACGCATTCAGTAAAACTCAAGTTCCAAACAAAAGCGAGATTTACAATCATAAGCAAAACATAGTAAAAGAACAAACAAAACTCAATGCATGTCACTACTCTTCCTTTGAGACATCAATCAACTCAGTTACCAAACAGAGTATAAAAAAAAACACGTTATGAAGGCTAAAAACTCCGAAACAAGAAGAGAATGTAAATGATCTATGGATAATAAACACCCGGATTGCCAGCGGCAGAGCTAGGAGGGCCATCGAGGATTTTGAAGGGGTTTTTGGGAATAGAGGGAAAAGGGAGAGGTTGATCGATACAGTGGGCTTGGACTTGGATATACACAGTAGAAACAAGGCCGATCTCCGACGGAGAAGATGCAATGACGAGGGAAACATCGGCATTAGCGATGAAAGGCGGAGACATTGGTAGGAGAGAAATGAAGATGAAAATGGGGAGATAGGTAGAGAAATGAAAGATTGAATCAATGAAAGAAGTGGAAAATTGAGTGTTCGACAAGGTCGAGAAGATGAAGGACTTGACTAGAATAAGAGGAAAGAGCTTGTGGACAAAATGGATAACACTCTAAGAAGGGATTTTGATGCTCCAAAAGCTCCATATGAGTCCCTGATGTGAGGATTTGGCCAGCAAGAGACTAAAATTTTTATGGCTAAAACAACGAGAGAGAGGGTTTCAATGAAACGAAATTTTTCATTGAAAAAATGAAAAGAGATATTTGGTCTCCAAGCGAATGTAACAATTTAGTCTACTTTAAAACACATTTGGTCTCCACGAAATTAATCAATTTGCATACAGATAAAGACCTCCACCAACATTTGATGAAAACCCAACCTTAGCAAAAAGAAAAGGCTTAAAACATAAATCCCAACCAAAAACACCTGGAGACTCTAGTGGAAAAGGGACAACCAAGGTAAATGTTTAGAACTCGGCTATGCTACACAAAACTTGCCAATTCAGGCCTAAGACATATGGGAGGTTTTTTGCAAGACGTGGAAGGCATTAATAGTTCCCAAAGAACCAACCAAGAAAATAAATGAACTTTCTATGGGATTTTTAGTTTCCACCAAGAAGTGAGAACGTAAGAATACCAAAACAAATAAATAGGCACTTGAGCTAGATTTTACAAAGACTAATTCAAGTGTGACATAATATTTGAGAAAGACTAATTCAAATATTTTTTTAAACAAGGATAAAATAAAGAGCTAGATTTTAAGATAGAAAAAGCAAGATTTAGAGTTAATATGTGACTAAATCACTCAAATTTAATAGCCTGAAGGTAAAAGACTACTACAACTTTTTCATACCTTTTAGTGTGTTCTTCTACTCCGTAACTTGAATTGGGGACAAAAATGAAGTGATTCAGCCTAGCAAAAAAGTACATGATTAACTAACCAAATACAACAGTCGTAACAATTTTTTATATTGTTTAAACTAACATCCACACTAATGATACACACACGCAACACTAATGACCAAGTTACTTTACTAATATTTCAATATTTTAGCTTTAATGACATTTAGCTATAAACTAAATAATAATACATGAAGTATCAAATTTTAACAAAGGGCAAACAAAAAGAGAGAGAAATAGAAGAAAGGAGTATCAATGGAAATGAGATGAAGAAAACAGAAAAACAAAAAGATATTGAGATACAATCATATGAAAGGAGAAAATTAAGCAAGAGATGGAGAAGATAGACGGAGAAACAGAGATAAAAAAAAGAAAGAAAAAGGAGAAAGAAGGACAAGAAGAAAGAAATCAAGTGAAATACCATAAGATGGAGAGAGAAAGAACTAGCCCTTCGTTTCGCCAACAAAGAAGTCATCTTTGACGATTTCTCATTCCTTCTTTACCGAGCCGCCTCTCTTCGCCATTCGAAGTACTACCTCTGCCTTCCCTTTCGAGAACATACCCAGGAGCCCTCCTTTTCCAATAATTAAAAAAAATACCATAAAGCTTCGTCTGTGATTTTGTCGGCCGGCCCTTTACAAGACAATACTGAGCAAAAATATACACCAACAAAATAGACATTACAATGAACTTAACACATTCCTAATAATTCATGTAAGAATGGAAACTACAAAGAAGTTAGATATCTCACTTCCAACTATGGAATTTGACCCGAGACTTAATTAAAATATCTTATCCAAATTCTGAAAAATAGGTTCGATTTTATTCCATTTGGTTGTGTAAGATACCTATATCCAGATCACCTACTCCATTCTTCTTTTAGATTTGAACTTGCATAATCAATGGTAGGATTCGGATCTGACCTCCTCACATGACAAATGGAGCGGCGTGAATTATAATATAAGACTGGGAAGGAGATTAAAGGAAACGACATTTGCTCTAGAAAGAGATCATATTACCATCTAGTTCCACCATTGTCTTCTTGATCACAGGCTTGAACTTACTTGCCAAACGAATTCTACCTTTAGAAAGAGATCATCAAATGATAAATATTAAACTAGACTTCATGAAGATGTTCTATCAATCCAAAGCCTTTCAAAATTGTTAAGAGAAAAGATACTCCACTTTTATCCTTGTTTTTCTGATCTTACATGCACCTTGACTAGTCTTTATAGTATTGTATAAGTAACTATTAAGTTATTTGGATACTCTAAAAAAGAAAAAAATAAATAAACTTTTAAGTCTCATCAACTAGAAAATTGTTGTCTTTTTAATATAGATTGGAGAGTTTTTTTCATCTTTCATTTTTTTTCTTCTAGTGATCTCCATTTGTTCTCATTTTGGCTGGATAATTGATACTCTGTTTATCATTTCCCTTCTTATTCTCCATAAAAAATATTCTATAAAAAAAATTATTAACGTGTTATTCAAGAAAACATGAGAACAGGAATGCACGTTTTCATGAAAAAATCATACCGTGTCTGCTCTCCACATCCATTAACGAAGTCAATGCAGTTTCGCCAGCCATCCAATCTTCAACAGAAGCAGCCAAATTTCCTACCCGGTATGCATAACTAGTAAGTAATAGAAATGAGGAAAAAATCTATGGAGGAAACTGATATCAAGAAAAAGAATGAAAGGTTAAAAGGTTAGAGACTAAAATGATCAGGAGGTACAAGAAGTGGGACAGACAGATCGATGATATTGGTCCAGTTTTTCCACTCTGGAGGAGAGCTCCAGCAGTGTAACCCAAAGCATAGCAATAAGTTGAATCAAAGTTCGTGGGTAAACCACACATCCCTTCGTACCTATAAGTCAAAAGAAGAAATAAACAGAGATAACACACAGAGCACTAACCAGCAAAGTACAATTTTTTTCGTATCATCTCATGGCCATTCGCTCGTACCATTGGTAAGTTTACATTTGAAAGTCAAGTAGCTGTAAGCCTAACCCATCACTTGATTGGCCATTTTCTTTACGAGTTCATAATGGAAGTCTAGATACTTGATACCCCTAATTATCAAATATGAATTTAAAAGATCTTGATGCATTTACCAACATGCATGTTTTTGAGATCTCAACTGATTTGCCTACTACCCAAGTGCTAAATATAATATGTGTTAATCATAAATTATTAAACAGGAGCGTTTAAGTAAAACAGCAAAAGTTCAAGCACGAATAGAATAAGTACCCAAAGAAATGTGACTGCCCCTTGAATTGGCCGCCCATTATATGCACCTTGTTGCCTTCTCTTTTCCAACTCAATTCCATGGAAAGACATGTATAAAACAAAAAGAAAAAACAATTACTTGGAATGGAGCGTTAAAGTAAAACAGCAAAAGTTCAAGCACGAGTAGTAAGTTTCATTTCCCATAATCTATCCTCATCTATAATATTTATTTTTCCATAACCTATCCTCATCTATAATATCATGGGCAAAAATTTTATTGAGTTCCGAAATAAGCTGTTGCACCTGTAGAAAGCGGGTTATAAATGATATCAGTTCAAGAATGACATATTGATCCCTTTAGACTCTCTCTTTAGACTCTCTCCCGAGTCTCTCTCGAGTAGCTCTTTAGACTCTCTTTAGGTTCTCCATTTTCTTTATGTTGTGCTCGACATCCCTTCAGAGCTACTCGAGAGAGAGAGTCTAAAGAAAGAACCTAAGATTTGAAAGAGCTAAGTTAGAATCTAGACTCGAGAGTGCAATGATTAGAACTGCATAAACAAAAGACAGGAACCTAGAGATAAATTCTTTTTGCCAACCTGCATCGCATGCATCCTAGAGATAGGTATGATATTATGTGGTCGCCTTATATGTGTATGTGTCATTTTTTCATCGCATAAATAAGAATAGAGGCTTATGTGTAGGTCCTATAGTCTTATCGCATATATCGCATGCGTTCTAGCATTAAAAGTCGTAGCATTCGCATCGAGAGATGATTTACTATTGTATGTGTGTTGTATGATCGCATAGCATGAACGCATCCTAAGAAGTGTTAGCCAAAACTCTTCTCAACCCATTCACCGCATACTTATCGCGTCTTCCGTTTTATAACTCTTTTCGAACTCCGCTGCATTTGTTTATTTTTATTACCACAAACAACATTCCCAATAACTACTTGATTTATTTGGTTACCGCAAATTCTTCTGAGAAATTACCACCGCATATTTTTTCCCAAGTCCCTGTGTTCGACCCTGGACTTACCAAGAAACTCAGTGGGGTTTACACTTGAATGCCACTGAGAAAACTTAAGTGCTCAACGCATTTTCATCCATAATTCCACCTCATAAAATAACGCATCAGGTGCCATGGATGGGCGGTGGAGCTAACTCTCCCGAGATCTAGCTCCGATCGTAGGCTTTGGTCGTTTCTCGGAATGGAAGAAGGAGATGAAGAATTCTCAAGCCTTCTTCTCATGCATTTGTCTGGATCGTAGGGAAAAACTCTAGATAAGTTGAGATTCTGCTCACCGGCTTCTTTATATAGAGATTGGATTGCCGACAGCATTAATGGACTGCTCTGATTCTGACATTCGCGACGCGTTAGTCCTTTCTAAATCTCTGCTGCTAATGGCGTAGTAGGTGAAATGTCAACATCAGTTTTTTATTTTCCCAAGATGTACGTTGATGCGTTCATTCCACCAACCTTGCGTTGATCCCTCTATTATGCGTTATCGTGTAGCCGCAATCTTGCAGTGACCGCATTCGCTTAATGCCGCAACTTCGACACGGTGATCGCAATCGCTTGATGAGCGCAACTACCATGCGATGGACGCATGCCTCGCCTTCATTTTGGCTTGCCCCCACATGTGTCATGCGGACATCCAATTACGAGCAAGACGCTCTTTCTCAAACTAGACTCATACATACTTAGCAGCGGAATTGCGGTCATTTGTTTATGCGTTGATCCTGGCAACTTACTTTCGTTTTGGCTTGCCCCCACGTGTGTCTTGCGGACATCCAACTACAGGTATGTGTCATTCACAACTTAACTCTTATCAACATGTGTTTCTCCATTGCGTTGGCAGTGGAGTTGTTATTCTAATTTTCCTTTTTTTTCTTCATATAGCTAAAAATAGCAAGGTTGAAAATAAATACCTCACCCCAAAATTTAAAATGCGACAATGTCCTCCTTGCCAATAGATTGAAAGAAGTCATGCGATGTTCTTAAGAAGTTTGGTAAAGGATCAGTTTGAAAGAAAGCTAGCCGACCACTAACTTTTAAAAACATTTCTTGAGGTGATTGTCCTAAAAATAAGTTGACTCTAGTATATATAAAAAAAAAATAGATGCATGTGATTCATCATTGAAATCATAAATGGCAAAGAGAAAGCATGCGGCGACTTACTAAATTTATCAATGTTAAATGATTGCGGTAATCAAACAGGATGCGGTGATAAAACTTTCAAAATTAAAATACGATGCGATGGTGCAGAATTTGGAATAGAGTGAAGGAAAAATACAACCCCAAAATTTGCGCTGTCGTCGGCATTGTCTGTCGATGCCTCCTTCTTTGCGGCGATCTTCCTTTGCATTGCATCAAAGAAAACATTGAGAGGGTAATGATAATAATAAAGTAGTTGTATCTTCATGCGGCGCCTCCGCAATCGTGTGCCTTGATCGTTTGCAAAGAAAACATTGAGAGGGTAATGATAACAATAAAAGAAAGTTAGCAAAATTTTTCTCGCCCTTTTTTCTTTTTTTTTTGAAAGACGTAAAAGCAAATATATGATAACAGGTAATAATAAGGTGATGAAAGTTCATGAAGTATTGATGTAGAAAAAGGATATTCGAAAAGAATGCATCCGTGATGAGGTCTTCACATAGTAACTCAAGGACTACTTATTCCAAGCTGGGCCTTTCACGTCCACGGTGGCATTTTCTTCTTCTCTCGTTCTTCCAGAATCTTGACTGTTTTAATCCGGACCTTTTCTCGATTGATGTTTATTATGATTTCCTCTTTGTGCACATTACCAATCATTTTTTAATATATCTGCATAAATATCAGCAGAGCCTATTAAGAGTCTCATCTCATGAATGCGATATTCCATTTTTTCCTTGAGTTCTTGAAGAAACTACTTCAACTTTGAAAGAGTCACCAAAGTTCAATCCAAACGAAATATCAATTCTAAAGTAGTTACAAAGAGAAATGAGTACCTTGCAAGCAGAATCAAATCCAAAACTTGTGGTGACCTCTTTGCATTTGAGATCACCATCAATAGTTTTGGGCAACCAATCACTCGGGTTCAAATTCTTACTCCTAATTTGAAAACAACAGATAGAAGGGGAATATAAATAACAGAGTCTTGCACACACAAAAAATGGTACCCTATAGTAATTAATTACTCAACCTTATATTTCTGCAATAAAAATAACATATAATAGCTTATCTATGACAATGAAAGTAAGAAAGAGAGAGAAAAAAGGAGGGAGGCAATAAACAAATTTCATAGTTTTGAAAAATACATAAAGTTTTCAGCGAGGAGACAGACATTTGTGTTGGAATCATCTCCACCAATTGACAAGGCCATCCAAATCAAGCTTCTTAGCAGTTTCTTCAGCTTGCTTAAACTGGAAATAGAAACGAACAGTCAATTAATGCATTGACTACAACCAAGACGTCTCAAAATGAAAATTCTGGAAAGAAAGAATTTCACCTGATCTAGTGTTTCAATCTTGTCCCTCCCACTGCATATCATATCAAAACCACCCTGATAAAACAAAAATTCATTTAAATCAAGAATTGCATTCAAATGGCAATCACTTCGCATCGAGTAAATCACATATTCACACTAACGATTCTAACAAGTGAAAGCTAGAAATCCCTTCAAGAAAATTAACCTGACTGCGATATGGGTAGATAAATTGTGCAGTAAGTTCTACATTTCATGATCCCTGCAGGACACCCTTGAAACCATACAACGTGCTTCCTTATGCATGAACCTGTAGGAAATCTTCACCAAAATCATAGAAGCTGCTAATTAGCCACAACTTGAACAGAAAAGCAAACATTTATTCTTGATTTATAAATGTGGACACAATGAGACCCTACCAAATAGTCCAAAAATCACATTATGCCCTCTCAGTGCTTGGCCACCAAACTAGACAACTCCGATCTTCAATTTCTTATTCACCTGCACTGAACTGGAATCACTTGGCACCAACATTGCCGACGGTTGGCCGAAAAGATCAGGAAACAGCTTTGTGATCTCATCTGCACACACATATAACACACAACTCAAACACTCTAAAACCTTAAGAAGTGGCAACTGGCCTCAAACGCATTCAGTAAAACTCAAGTTCCAAACAAAAGTGAAAATGGAAGTAAATACCATTGCAATGTTATAACTATGCTTATACATAGTAAAAGAACAAACAAAACTCAATGCATGTCACTACTTTTCCTTTGAGCATCAATCAACTCATTTTACCAAACAGAGTATAAAAAAAAAACACACGGTATGAAGGTAAAAACTCGAAACAAGAGAGAATTGGTAAATGATCTATGGATAATAAACACCCGGATTGCCAGCGGCAGAGCTAGGAGGGCCACGAGGATTTTAAGGGGTTTTTGGGAATATAGGGAAAAGGAGCGGTTGAATCGATACAGGTGGGCTTGGATCTTGGATATACACGTAGACACAAGGCCGATCATCCGACGGAGAAGATGCAATGCCGAGGGAAACCATCGGCATTAGCGATGAAAGGCGGAGACATTGGTAGGAGAGAACTGAATTTGAAAAATGGGGAGATCGGTAAGAGAAATGAAAGATTGAATCAATGAAAGAAGTGGAAAATTGAGTGTTCGACAAGGTCAAGAAGATGAAGAAGGACTCGACTAGAATAAGAGGAAAGAGCTTGTGGATGAAATGGATAACACTCTAAGAAGGGATTTCGGTTCTTCAAAAGCTCCATATGAGTTCCTGATGTGAGGATTTGGCCAGCAAGAGACTAGAATTTTTATGGCTAAAACAACGAGAGAGAGAGAGGGTTTCAATGAAACGGAATTTTTCATTGAACAAATGAAAAGAGATATTTGGTCTCCAAGCGAATGTAACAAATTTAATCTACTTTAAAACACATTTGGTCTCCATGAAATTAATAAATTTGCATACAGATAAAGACCTCCACAAACATTTGATGTGAAACCTAACCTTAGCCAAAAAGAAAATGGCTTAAACATAAATCCCATCACAAAAAACACCTGGAGACTCTAGTTGGAAAAGGACAACCAAGGTTAAATGTTTAGAACTCGGCTATGCCTACACAAAACTTGGCCAATTCAGGCCCTAAGGACATATGGGATGGTTTTTTGCAAGAGTGGAAGGCATTAATAGTCCCAAAGAACCAAGCCAAGAAATAAATGGAATTTTCTATGGGATTTTTAGTTATCACCAAGAGTGAGAACGTAAAGGAATCCCAAAACAAATAAATAGGGCACTTGAGCAGATTTACAAAGATCTAATTTCAAGTGTGATCATATTTATATTCAAGACTAATTCAAATATTTTTTAAAACAATGATAAAATAAAGAGCTAGATTTTAAGATAGAAAAATATTCTAGGCAAGATTTAGAGTTAATATGTGACTAAATCACTCAAATTTAATAGCCTGAAGGTAAAAGACTACTACAACTTTTTCATACCTTTTAGTGTGTTCTTCTACTCCGTAACTTGAATTGGGGACAAAAATGAAGTGATTCAGCCTAGCAAAAAAGTACATGATTAACTAACCAAATACAACAGTCGTAACAATTTTTTATATTGTTTAAACTAACATCCACACTAATGATACACACACGCAACACTAATGACCAAGTTACTTTACTAATATTTCAATATTTTAGCTTTAATGACATATAGCTATAAACTAAATAATAATACATGAAGTATCAAATTTTAATAAAGGGCAAACAAAAAGAGAGAGAAATAGAAGAAAGGAGTATCAATGGAAATGAGATGAAGAAAACAGAAAAACAAAAAGATATTGAGATACAATCATATGAATGGAGAAAATTAAGCAAGAGATGGAGAAGATAGGAGAAACAGAGATAGAAAAAGAAAGAAAAAGGAGAAAGAAGGACAAGAAGAAAGAAATCAAGTGAAATACCATAAGATGGAGAGAGAAACAACTAGCCCTTCGTTTCGCCAACAAAGAAGTCATCTTTGACGATTTCTCATTCCTTCTTTACCGAGCCGCCTCTCTTCGCCATTCGAAGTACTACCTCTGCCTTCCCTTTTGAGAACATACCCAGGAGCCCTCATTTTCCAATAATTAAAAGAAATACCATAAAGCTTCGTCTGTGATTTTGTCGGCCGACCCTTTACAAGACAATACTGAGCAAAAATATACACCAACAAAATAGACATTACAATGAACTTAACACATTCATAATAATTCATGTAAGAATGGAAACTACAAAGAAGTTAGATATCTCACTTCCAACTATGGAATTTGACCCGAGACTTAATTAAAATATCTTATCCAAATTCTGAAAAATAGGTTCGATTTTATTCCATTTGGTTGTGTAAGATACCTATATCCAGATCACCTACTCCATTCTTCTTTTAGATTTGAACTTGCATAATCAATGGTAGGATTCGGATCTGACCTCCTCACATGACAAATGGAGCGGCGTGAATTATAATATAAGACTGGGAAGGAGATTAAAGGAAACGACATTTGCTCTAGAAAGAGATCATATTACCATCTAGTTCCACCATTGTCTTCTTGATCACAGGCTTGAACTTACTTGCCAAACGAATTCTACCTTTAGAAAGAGATCATCAAATGATAAATATTAAACTAGACTTCATGAAGATGTTCTATCAATCCAAAGCCTTTCAAAATTGTTAAGAGAAAAGATACTCCACTTTTATCCTTGTTTTTCTGATCTTACATGCACCTTGACTAGTCTTTATAGTATTGTATAAGTAACTATTAAGTTATTTGGATACTCTAAAAAAGAAAAAAATAAATAAACTTTTAAGTCTCATCAACTAGAAAATTGTTGTCTTTTTAATATAGATTGGAGAGTTTTTTTCATCTTTCATTTTTATTCTTCTAGTGATCTCCATTTATTCTCATTTTGGCTGGATAATTGATACTCTGTTTATCATTTCCCTTCTTATTCTCCATAAAAAATATTCTATAAAAAAAATTATTAACGTGTTATTCAAGAAAACATGAGAACAGGAATGCACGTTTTCATGAAAAAATCATACCGTGTCTGCTCTCCACATCCATTAACGAAGTCAATGCAGTTTCGCCAGCCATCCAATCTTCAACAGAAGCAGCCAAATTTCCTACCCGGTATGCATAACTAGTAAGTAATAGAAATGAGGAAAAAATCTATGGAGGAAACTGATATCAAGAAAAAGAATGAAAGGTTAAAAGGTTAGAGACTAAAATGATCAGGAGGTACAAGAAGTGGGACAGACAGATCGATGATATTGGTCCAGTTTTTCCACTCTGGAGGAGAGCTCCAGCAGTGTAACCCAAAGCATAGCAATAAGTTGAATCAAAGTTCGTGGGTAAACCACACATCCCTTCGTACCTATAAGTCAAAAGAAGAAATAAACAGAGATAACACACAGAGCACTAACCAGCAAAGTATAATTTTTTTCGTATCATCTCATGGCCATTCGCTCGTACCATTGGTAAGTTTACATTTGAAAGTCAAGTAGCTGTAAGCCTAACCCATCACTTGATTGGCCATTTTCTTTACGAGTTCATAATGGAAGTCTAGATACTTGATACCCCTAATTATCAAATATGAATTTAAAAGATCTTAATGCATTTACCAACATGCATGTTTTTGAGTTCATAACTTATTTGCCTACTACCCAAGTGCTAAATATAATATGTGTTAATCACTAAATTATTAAACAGGAGGGTTTAAGTAAAACAGCAAAAGTTCAAGCACGAATAGAATAAGTACCCAAAGAAATGTGACTACCCCTTGAATTGGCCGCCCATTATATGCACCTTGTTGCCTTCTCTTTTCCAACTCAATTTCATGGAAAGACATGTATAAAACAAAAAGAAAAAACAATTACTTGGACAGGAGCGTTAAAGTAAAACAACAAAAGTTCAAGCACGAGTAGTAAGTTTCATTTTCCATAACCTATCCTCATCTATAATATTTATTTTTCCATAACCTATCCCCATCTATAATATCATGGGCAAGAATTTCATTGAGTTCCGAAATAAGCTGTTGCACCTGTAGAAAGCGGGTTATAAATGATATCAGTTCAAGAATGACATATTGATCCCTTTAGACTCTCTCTTTAGACTCTCTCTCGAGTAGCTCTTTAGACTCTCTCTTTAGGTTCTCCATTTTCTTTATGTTGTGCTCGACATCCCTTTAGAGCTACTCGAGAGAGAGAGTCTAAAGAAAGAACCTAAGATTTGAAAGAGCTAAGTTAGAATCTAGACTCGAGAGAGCAAGATTAGAACTGCATAAACAAAAGATAAGAACCTAGAGAAAAATTCTGTTTGCCAACCTGCATCGCATGCATCCTAGAGATAGGTATGGTATTATGTGGTCGCCTTATATGTGTATGCGTCATTTTTTCATCGCATAAATAAGAATAGAGGCTTATGTGTAGGTCCTATAGTCTTATCGCATATAACGCATGCGTTCTAGCATTAAAAGTCGTAGCATTCGCATCGAGTGATGATTTACTATTGTATGTGTGTTGTATGATCGCATAGCATGAACGCATCCTAAGAAGTGTTAGCCGAAACTCTTCTCAACCCATTCATCGCATACTTATCGCGTCTTCCGTTTTATAACTCTTTTCGAACTCCGCTGCATTTGTTTATTTTTATTACCACAAACAACATTCCCAATAACTACTTGATTTATTTGGTTACCGCAAATTCTTCTGAGAAATTACCACCGCATATTTTTTCCCAAGTCCCTGTGTTCGACCCTGGACTTACCAAGAAACTCAGTGGGGTTTACACTTGAATTCCACTGAGAAAACTTAAGTGCTCAACGCATTTTCATCCATAATTCCACCTCATAAAATAACGCATCAGGTGCCATGGATGGGCGGTGGAGCTAACTCTCCCGAGATCTAGCTCCGATCGTAGGCTTTGGTCGTTTCTCGGAATGGAAGAAGGAGATGAAGAATTCTCAAGCCTTCTTCTCACGCATTTGTCTGGATCGCAGGGAAAAACTCTAGATAAGTTGACATTCTGCTCACCGGCTTCTTTATATAGAGATTGGATCGCCGACAGCATTAATGGACTGCTCTGATTCTGACATTCGCGACGCGTTAGTCCTTTCTAAATCTCTGCTGCTAATGGCGTAGTAGGTGAAATGTCAACATCAGTTTTTTATTTTCCCAAGATGTACGTTGATGCGTTCATTCCACCAACCTTGCGTTGATCCCTCTATTATGCGTTATCGTGTAGCCGCAATCTTGTAGTGACCGCATTCGCTTAATACCGCAACTTCGACACGGTGATCGCAATCGCTTGACGAGCGCAACTACCATGCGATGGACGCATGCCTCGCCTTCATTTTGGCTTGCCCCCACATGTGTCATGCGGACATCCAATTACGAGCAAGACGCTCTTTCTCAAACTAGACTCATACATACTTAGCAGCAGAATTGCGGTATTTGTTTATGTGTTGATCCTGGCGACTTACTTTCGTTTCGGCTTGCCCCCACGTGTGTCTTGCGGACATCCAACTACAGGTATGTGTCATTCACAACTTAACTCTTATCAACATGTGTTTCTCCATTGCGTTGGCAGTGGAGATTTATTTAATTTTCCTTTTTTTTTCATATAGCTAAAAATGCAAGGTTGAAAATAAATACCTCACCCCAAAATTTAAAATGCGGCAATGTCCTCCTTGCCAATAGATTGAAAGAAGTCATGCGATGTTCTTAAGAAGTTTGGTAAAGTATCAATTTGAAAGAAACCTAGCAGACCACTAACTTTTAGAAACATTTCTTGAGGTGATTGTCCTAAAAATAAGTTGACTCTAGTATATATAAAAAAAAAAAAAAAAAAAATAGATGCATGTGATTCATCATTGAAATCATAAATGG